>NC_092201.1:14947500-15247500 GCF_043641665.1 Enoplosus armatus | reverse complement strand
ACAGGGTGACAGAGAGAGGAAATGATGAAGTGTGTTGGATTACAGGGTGACATTGAAAGGATCCTCTCTGTCCCTTTTTGCTCCATCCCTCTCTTCCACTATTCACTCACGCTGCTCCTCACTTCCCACACTTCACACATCACCCACCTCGCTCCACCACCTGCCTCCCCCATGGCCCCCCCCCCTCCTGTCTGCAAGGGTCCCCCGGCCGCCTGGTGGCACCGCACGAGTGCCCGTCAGCACTCCGGAGTGTCACAAACATTTTCCCAAGGCGGGCGTGAATGAGATCATTGTCCTTCGTCGCAACGCTGCACGACAGAATGCAAAGGGGAGAGGGGGTGAGGGGGGTGGGGGGGGTTGAAAATGAGAGGAGAGCTGACAGCAGATAAGAAGAAGAAAAGAGAGGAGAGATGGGGAAATGAGAAAATAGAAGAGGAGAGAAAGAGGGTAAGAAGAGGAAGTGGACATGACGGAAGGGATAAGAGGGCAGGGAAGGAGATAAATAGTGGAATAAGGGGACAAGTAGAGGGGGATAGAATAAAGAAGAAAATTAAGGGAAAGGGGAGTAATGAATGGAAAGTCAAGGGAAATTACACGTGAGGCATGATAAGACCTGATGAAAGGTAAGGAGTGGAATGGATGACAGATGAAGACCAGCATTGTTTTGATGAGGAAAGAAAATGCAGGATAGGGAAGGTACAGCAGGTACAAGGTTAAAGGACAAAACGGAAATGGGAAAATGAAGGAAATAAATGGGAGGGCAGATGTAAATATGAAAGGCAGAGAGAAGATGAAAGAGGAAGGAAGGATTCTGCATGCAGAGACCCACAACCCATGTTGTAATAAACTGTTTCCCTGACGGGTCAGGCAGGCAATGATTTTGTGGCAATGCAACTGCAAACAATGAAGAGCTAAATCTACTTCCCTGACCTCCTGTGTGTCTTTGCCAATGAAAGAGTTTCATTGTTCCCAACTTAGGTGGTGCCAACAAAGCTCCACCCTCCAAATATCAACTTCCTCCTTGAGCAAAGTATTATATCAGAGCCCCATGACTCTTAATTAAATTTGTACTCTATTAAGATGTGTTACTGATCCCCATTAGGAGAAAAAAGCCAACGGTCCTGGGTGTTCTCTACACTTCCTGGAGCTCACCTGTCAATCAGTGGTGTGGGTGGGTGTATAATGTCATCTTACCCGAAGCAGCTCTTGAAGTTGGTCTGGTGGCGTTTGCTGTCAGTGAAGCGGGAGCTGGACGACTTGGTTCTGCAGATGCAGCAGCCGTCTGTGCTCCGGCAGAGAAACATCAACCATCAAACAAAGTGGATGCTGCAGTTCCTCAAACTAGAGCTACCATCTTAACAACTCCAATGGAAAATGGGCCAATGTCATCTTTTAAGAATAGATAAAGGACGGCTACTATTATTTTCCATTGAGTGGATTCATCTTCAAAAGTCTTCAACTGTCTTGTTTTGTTTGACCAACAGTTGAAAACCCCCAAAGACATTCAGTTACTATCACAAGGTGGAAAGAAAAACAGCACATTCTGACAAAGGAGAAGCTTTTTGCATTATCATGATTACATTATGTAGCCCCACAAAGAGCACACTGAGTACAAGCTGGGTCTGCACATTATGCGCATCTACGTCATATGCCATTTAAGCTGACCCCCACCTACCAGTACACACTTTTTCTTCTGTCACAGTGATCAGGGGAGACTGAAACTACTCTCACCTCTTGAACATTAGTTTTCTTCTTGAGGGCAGGAGAGAATTTCACACAACATGCCTGCACTGTTTGCAGTTTCTCCTGTGTGGCTTCCAAGTTTGGGTAAAAGGACATTTTCCACATGGAGGTGGACTGATATATTAAAATCATTAACTTGGGAGTGAGGTTATGTCACCCCAACATTATTATCTAGTACTTATCTTGGTGATGTAGGGCCTACTCACAGGGCTACTTGATGAAGTAAAGTAGCTACCAAGCTAATGGCTAAACATGCTAGCAAGCCGCCAAGTCGCCCCAGTTTGTGCCTCACATGTATTGCCATTACATTCGTGCTAGGCATCCTTTTTTTTTGTGGGGGGGGGGGGGTGTAAATAACTGTGGAAAGCCCATAAGGTTCCTACCGCCGAAGGTGTTTCCACAATCCTCGAAGACTCGTCCAACCATCTGGATGAAAACATAATTCTGTCTGCTGCAACACGAAAAAAAGATGTTTAGCTGAAGTTGCAACAATGTTTGTGGAAATTACTTCTTCTTGCTCATTCTGGGCAACACAAGTAAAATACAAACGCCTTATTTTGTGTGAAAATAAAAATGTCACTGATAATAAAAACTTTTGTTCCAGGTCTTACAAATTGAGCACATACATACTGTGTGTTAGCTCAGTTGCTAACTGAACAAAAAGTCCACGCAGTTTACACAACAGACGTATTTGTACCATTTACTCCTGTCTTATAACTGTCTAATACCCATTCCTCTGTAATTGAGTAGAATATTCTCCGACAGAAGAAGGTTAAATAAAACTTGACTGTGCAACACAGCTAAGCTAACGTAGCTACCTCCATTATCGACGTCTTGGCTTTCCATTCCCTCAAAATTTCAGCACTGTTAAAACTAGAATTTCTGGTTGTTCAATACGAATATTCGACTATTCCTATTATTCATATGGACTATCAAGTAACACTTTACTAAACCGCCAGGGTCCGGCGGGACGTCCAGGGCATGACAGCGGCGTTCAGTAATATAAAGACCAAGCCGCGTTAGCCCTCAGGGCGAATGCGTGCTAACTGCGCTAACGACGGATGTGAAATGTGCAACAACACGTTTAGCCGACACCAGGTATCAAACAAAAACCAGAGACCGTGTCGTGTTTAGCTGCTGTGAGCTGTATATTCGCCACTTCCAAGCCCAACCGGGCAGCTGCCTCCACCTCGCTCGGAACTCACCCCGGGTCCGGCCGGGTCCGCAGCGGAGCGGGCGGGATGGCCTGACGCAGAGGAGCGATCTAACCATCGAGAGCAGCGTGAACGTTGCGGAGCGCGCACTCTGCGGCCACTTACCTCCCACACACACACACACACACACACACACTGACTGACGAAAACAAAAAAGATCATTAAACAGATCACAGCAAAATCAGTTTAAGTTAGACAGAGCCTTATAAAATTGTTGGATTTAAAAGATTACATGAGCCAGGGTTAGTCTCTATTGTGCTGTAACAGACATGTATTCACATGAAAATGTCAGTAATAATTGCTGTCATAATAATGTTCATGATGGAGGCAAAGGAGAGCAAAAGGTAGAGGTGGAGAACAAAAGGACAGTCTGTCCTGGGGCTGTTTTCTTTCTCCACATTGTTTAGCAGCCATATTATAGGCCTACCCGTATGCAGCTGAAAGCCGCAGCCTTACTACTGTTACATCTGCCCAGGTGCTGACTCACTGTGTGTGTGTGTGTGTGTGTGTGTGTGTCGTGGCTCATTTACATTCCAGGAGACTGAGAGATGTTTGCGTCTATCCCGAGGATACACAAACACGGAGAGGAGCCTCCCGCTGGGAAAAGGCAATAAAGAAGCTGTAATTGGAGATGACTGAGTGGAAAATGTCAGGCCTGTTGTTGCCTTTCAAGGACAAAAAGCTGTGTGTGTGTGTGTGTGTGTGTGTGTTCATACAGATGTGGCAAATGTCAGGTCAGCTACCGGCCCTGCATTGAAGACACTCTATCTTATCAAACACACGCGTTTTATAAAGGGAACCAGGCCACAGACACAGTCGAGCAGGCACGAGGAACATGAATAAATGAGTAAGTAATCAAAGAGGGGTTTCTGATTAATCTCACTTACATTCAGACACATTCTTAGAATCCTCACGCTTAGGTGGCCTAGCTTACACTGCGATCTGAGTTCCACTACTTCATCATCACGCGAGCCACCTTCTCCCTTTACAAACGCCCCTGCCCGACGTGCTCCCCATGAACTTCCACCATGGCTGTGACATTAAAGCTACACCCAAAGGTCAGTCCAGACCTTCTGCCACGACAGTTGTGGACTCACAGTGCTGTCCAAAGTGGAAATGGAAAACACAACAACGGAAAGCATTCCTGTCCACAGTGAGAGTTGCAGACACTAAAACAAAACCTTACGGAGGCTACAAATCCCTCCACGGACACCACAACAATACCTACGCGACAGAAGCAACGTAAAGCTCCTGCCTGCTCTGGAAAACACAGTCCCCAATACAGGTCCTCCAAATTCAGCCAGTTCAGAGTTTTCCACAAAACCTCAGTTTTCCTCATAAGAATGATCAAGTTCAGAACCACTTTCTGGATACAACACGAGCACAAAGCTGATGCAACTACAGTATATAGAACTTTGCTTCCCTAGAAGTGGACCACTATGCCCACAGGCGAATTCAATTCATTAAAACACTGTGAAAAAAAGTTTTTACAAGGTGCACAAACAATTTTCAGTCGTAAAGTAACGCAGGCGACGGCCGGGTACTACTTCGCTCAGTCGGCACCTGCCTGCCAGGTAGCGAGCGCTAACTAGCTAGCTACCTGTCAGGCAGACTGCCGTCAAGAAACACAAACAGCAGAAGCAGATGAATTAGCGTGCCGATTTCTCTGCTCTCATCTGTGCCAAAATTGATCATTGAGCCGTGCGCCATTGAAGCTCATGCTTCAGTGAAGTAGAGCACAGCTGACACAGCTGGACGAGATAACCTATGTTTTTTTGAGTGTGCATAAGGATGACAAGCAAGTGGGGCGGTTCTTTTAATATTCTTTCTCAACAGCCTTACACACCAAGACCAAAAATATGACGTCTCAGTCGTTAGGGAAGAAAAAAACAAGTTTAATTGTGAAAGAGATTTAATACATGCAGTTTATCGCCCAGCCCTATTATGATCATCAGTGTGTGCAACAGCTGCACTTAAACTACAGCCAACTAGCAACTTTTCGATATTACAAAAACTAGCACAAAGATATTCACAAATTCACAAAGTCATTTTGTGGCTGCAATAGTAGCAAAGAAGAAAGCAGGATCCTGAGTGGACTGCTGCAAAACAAGGGATTCTCTCATATTCAGCACCTGATAAAATGGATCGCTCTTACACAGAGTTCATTTAAGTGTCAACAATAAAAAATATATACATATATATATATATAACATTGTCTTGATATGCTAATAATCTTCAGGCGCCCAATGATTCTGGTGAAAACACACTAAATAGACTATTGCAACTATTTGCCTTATTTGTATTCTGTATAAAAAGGCAGCAGCCACACAGATAAAAAAAAAAACTGAAAGAGCCTTTGAATCCAGCTGTGGCTGAACGATCACATCTCATGCACAGGTCCTGCCTCCAATCAGGCAATTTTTCACACTGAAGTAAACAGTATCTCAGCGCTGGCTGCGTCCCCTCCTCAGACCCCTGCCATTACTCTCAATCCACGTGGTGACAGATCCGAGAGTAATTTCAGGGAACCGTGACAATGGCCGTGTGCTAGAATGAGATTCTTTCTGTCTATCTCAAGCACTGAGCACTTTAGTTTGTTTTTTTTTTTTATTATATTCTTCACGTGACGCCACATTGATTGAGTCGGCAATTTGTCCGTTCACTTGTCCGCATCAGCAGGGATCTGGCTGAAGGAAGACCCCCTGAGTTGCTGTTCGGAGGCTGAAATGTGAAAGATCACTTAATTGGGTGCATTTAGAGAAATCCCTCTTTCAATTATTTTATTTCCTCTCTGGGGAAATAAAATCTACTGCTGCTGACAGGAAAAAATGACCAAAGAAGCTGCATCGTCAGTTGCCAAACCGCTCCTTGCCGAGGCCCCATTTTCCAAAAGTGGTTTGCCATCTCTATTTGCATTGTTTTCAACTGATGTTTGGCTCCTGGGAGGAGATAATCCCAGTGTAACAGCTGCGTTATCTCATGCAAAAGAGGAACGGTGCTTTTTTCCACGCAAACAGAGGGAAGTCAGCGATTGGCTGAGAGACAGCTGTGCCATGCCGCTGCCGGCCTATCGGTGACCTTGAGGGAGCGAGGAGGAGGTTGTATTCGCTCAGCTGGCCGGCTGCTGTTATCACTGGCAGACACCATATCACCTGTGTGTGTGTGTGTGTGTGTGTGTGTGTGTGTGTGTGTGTGTGTGTGTGTGTGTGTGTGTGTGTGTTCCCCTGTCTATGGGCCTGCTTGTGTTTATACAGACTGAATGCATCTCTCTGTGTATATTTGTTTTCAGAAGTCTACAGCTTACACCACCTGCATATTCATGCTGATAGGGGAGAGTATATTTACTGTGTGTGTGTGTGTGTGTGTGTGTGTGTGCCGACTTGGTCTCCTGGTTGAATGAGAGGAAAGAAATACACATGTTCCCTGCTAACTCCTGACAACAAAGGACATTTTCAAACCAAAGCAAGCAAACGATGTCGAAGGTGTTTCTCGTACCTGCTGTGCCTCACAAACAGCCTGAGGAGTGCATGCAAATCCATAGCCACCTCGCGCATTTTAATTTGATGTTTTGTACGCTTTTATATCACGGCTAACAGACTCTTTTATGCAAGGTATCCTCCAGCTGGACACACACGCATTGACTTTTTTCATAGCTCCAGCTGTGGATAGGTTCAGGCCTGTCCCTGTAACCTGTTCACTAAACCCCGCCTCCGAGCAATGACTATCCAATCACAGCAAAGCAACCTCTACATGCAATGCAACATGCAAGAACGGAAAGCTAGGCAGGCGTAGCAGTCGCTACCTAAGTGGGGCAAGGCTTAGCTAATGGTGATTTTACTACAGACGTCAAGATACTGAGGGGATTCCAGTACATTTAATCATTCAGGGTGGGTGTCTAATGAGACAAAAAAAATCCTAAATTACACAGTCTCAACCTTCGCTCTGTGTGAAAAGGATTTTCAGCTCATACCAGTTATGTTCACATAACTAGTCATAAAATGTATTCTCATAAAACACTGATTTCCTGTCGCCACTGCTCTGTGTGTGTGTGTGTGTGTGTGTGTGTGTGTGTGTGTGTGTGTGTGTGTGTGTGTGCGAGCTCTCAGTCAGGGTTTTATAGAGTTTTCAGAAGCAGCAAAGACCAAGGTGACATTTCTGCTCTTATCACCGACTTCCTGCTCTAATCGCTGCGAGAGGCTGAGCTGAGCCAGCTGACCGGCGCTGCCTCTGCCGGCTGGTTTGGCAACAGGTGCTGCAGAGTGTGTGTGTGTGTGTGTGTGTGTGTGTGTGTGTGTGTGTGTGTGTGTGTGTGCATGGAGAGAGAGGGAGAGAGAGAGGGAGAGAGAGAGGGAGGGAGGTGGTCTAGGACTGAAGCCAGAAAGCAGAGAGGGTCAAAGAGCACGGAGATGTAGGAGAGCCAAATCTGCAGACAGTCGACAAACACTCCAGATGCTACACACACACACACACACACACACACACACACACACACACACACACACACACACACAGAAAACTGTAGTTTGAGTTACACAAGCACTGCCCAGGCCTGCTGTTGAGGCACCAATACACCCTCATATACCCTTTTGATCCAACTGGCAAGGTCGAATGGCTGAAAATACATTTAGGTCAAAATATAAAAACAATAAAATAAATCAATGACTTTTATTCAGCAAAATAACATACAGGACAGGTAAGTGTGAAACAATACTGTCATCTCATCTTTTACTTCTGAGTTAAAACAGGTTAACGTGATTTCGAAGTTGAGCTGGGGAATCTATCCGTTCAAGGTTTGTCACAAGGAACAGCAAGCGCCAAAATACAAAATGTTTTCTCATGAAAAGCAGTAAACCACTCCACGAGCATAGCCACCAACGCCATGTCTAAATCTCCCAACGGCGGTGAAATCTAACAGCTACAAGCAGTGATAGATATAGCAGAAATACACATTTAACAACACGTCAAGCCCTTTTTTTTTGTTGTCACTTATTAAAGCTGCATTCATTTATTTTTTTGGCCACTTGAGAGCAGTGGAACAAGCTGAAAACACAAAATTGAGTACCTTCATACAGCTGAAATAAAGCATATGTAAGCAATGTTGCCTATGGACAAATTCAGCAGACAAAGATTACATAAGAAGCAACATAAAGCCGATGTTCTCAGGTAATTAGTGCAATTTCTTGTAACAACATACGCTCAAACCAAATACAACAACAGGTTACAGGTGATTTGCTAGAGGCAGGTGAGCAAAGGGCAGCCAGGTGGCTCCAAATCAACAAAACCTCTGCCTCTAACCAACTAAACAGCTAACTGTCTGGGTAGATACGAAATAACAAGGTAAAACAATACCTATCTACTCGATACCCGCTGCTACAGGTAGTAGCAGGTAGGAACACTAAAGAATGCAATGTGAGGGACCTGATTGGAGGAGACAGTCCAGTCCAAGGAGGAGATGCAGTGCAGCTCTGTCAGAATATAATCCTTATGCCTTATCCATAGAGGGCCGCGGGGAGGGGGGGGCTGTAGCCGATCCCGGCTGACATTGTGCGAGAGGCGGGGTACACCCTGGACAGTCACAATCACAGGGCTGACACACAGACCATTCACGCTCACGGTCACACCTACGGTGCAATTTACACTGCCAATTAACCTAACACGCGTGTCTTTGGATTGTGGGAGGAAGCCGGAGCTTTTCGGAGTGAATGAAACAATGAAACACAGGCTAAGGTCTCCGCCAGCTCCAGAGGGAAATATCTGGCTGTTGTGTGTGTGTGTGTTCACCAGCTAATTTTGTCTGGCTTTTGGGGCCCGGGCAGGTAGTGCACAGTCAGAGCCAGGGCTTTGTTTTTGCTGAAATAAGCCGCCCGCTGCAGCTTGAAACCAAAGTTGATGAGGGTGGTGGGACTCCATTTGGATCTGCATTCGGAAAACAGGACTAAACCCAGAACCAGCCACTGCGCCCATGAATCACAGCGATGGTGAGCGATGACCTTGTGCGCCGGGGCAGCTTTGCCTCCGAGACACGTTTGCGTAACTGGAACTCCAATCTGCACCCACACGCCTACACATGGAGTGAAATGGGCAAAATGACAAGCTGGAATACTTCCTCAAAGAGCCAGCTTGCCTTGCTCATCATTTTCAGTTTCTTACTCTCTTCTCTTCTTGAGTCATTTACATAGAAAGTATAAAACAGCACAGTTTCTGTACTACTGAGCAGATGGCTAAGTATTCCTGGATTTTTATACCCCTAGACCACACTGCACAGCCTGCTAATGGCTAATTATATAAAGTATAATGGTTTAATAACGCTGAATAGTGAGAATGAAGCTCTGAAGTATAGGGTTATTCATTCATTTTATAATCCTCTACTGTAGAATAATGAACAACTAGTGAAAACTTTATCAGATACCCGCACAAAGGCACAAACAAGTTGGCTTTGATTCTGAAGCACAGCCTGAATGAAGCGCCATAAAGCAATCTTACACCTATCTATCTTCCACCTACACAGTCGGGAGACAACAAAACAGCGAGTGTGTGAACAATCTGCTCTCCGCTCTCTGTGATGATGAGCTGCTTCACCGTCTGACGGAGCCCGTGGAGTCGGGCCGGCGCCAGATGTCCCGGAATAATGGGCCTTTCTTTGTGTACCTGTTATCTCATCGCCAGCCACTTCAAATAACGAAGCAGTCTGCGGGGCTGCCGCATCTCTGAGTGATCAGTGATTACGGATATGACGGTGATGTGGCTCGATAAGAGCGGCAGCGTGAGTCCCTGCGCTCTTAAGTAGTGAACATCCTGAAGATGATTATGGCTTTTACACAACAGTTAAGAACATTTGTGGGCTGCGTCTGTGACGTTTTCTCAGAGAGAGTGGACTCATTTAAGGGGGAAAATCAGCACAAATCAACACCGTGCCTGTATGTTTTCTGGATCGTGCTACAGTATATTCAGTGGATCTTACGCTGCATGACGCTGTGTATGTGCCATGCATCATGCTAACACAATAGCCAAACGTATATGTTTAGCGCATCATGCAAAGCCGTCAACCAGGCACAAAGTGTCCATACACAATGTTACAGAGGGGTGTGTTGGGGTGTTCAACGGGGGCTCGAATAAGCATTACACCCAAACACTTGTTGTGAAGTGTAGCAATGGAAAAAGTGTGTATTTTTATCCTCGCTCACTTTTCTTCAATTGTGAGACTTTATAATGTCAGAGAGCAGAGAACTTTTTTTTCTCGGAAATGTACGACTTTAATCTTACCTCCAGGACCTCCAGGATCGTACAGAACGGGGGGGGGAGGAGGGGGGGGGGGGTGATTATTGAATTTACATTCCCCAGGTGGCCTGAAACAAGCGTGTTTCCAACCAATGCTAACGTTGCTCCCTGTCTGCTGGCTGTGTAAATACACATTCGTTTGCTAACTAATTCGCCTTGATGTCTTGAACATTCTCATATTGCGGCCGTAGAACAGCGTGAAATGCTATATGAAAGAACTGCAAACCATTATAACACAATTAGCGGCTGGCATCGATCAGGTTGTCAGTTACGCCGCCAAACACGACGAAAACTACAAAAAGACTTAATATGGCAACCGCTGCCAGCAATTGATTCAGACTAAAAGCTTATTTGCCTGCACACTGTCTGATGCTAACACTTTAGCAATCAGTGCGTGGTTGGTAATGGCGTAGCACCATCTTAATGTTAGCCTGTGGCGCATTTGCATAGAACCCTAAAAGGAAATCACTGCTAATCTTTACATCCCGGTAATTTTACCAACAAGTGTGTAAGCTAAAAAGCCTTCACACCTTTATGTAATATTCAGTCCATGGATCAATAACTCCTTGAGGCCCTCGTGTACTGCAGTGCTCAGAATGTCATTCAGCCTAATCAGATACAATGGAACCTGGGAAGGTTATTGATTACTAGGGATATCCTGGGATTTATAAACTCATGAATGCAATACGATAAAATCAACAAGGCATGACAACTTCCATGCACCGTTTGACAGGCAGCGCTGGGGCATACATACAAATGGTCAGTTTTTTTCTTACCACACAGCCAAAGATCCAGGACATAATCAGCAGTGTCTAACAGTCTAACAGCTTGTCTCTGGCGTGTCCTAACAGATTTGAGTCCAGTTCTGGGGGGCAATTTCTGAAGAATTCATTTTCAAGACCTGAAGTTTTGAATATCAACAAAATCAAAGATATACTGTGTGACAGAGGTCTCGTGTTATGTCACTGACAAGATGCCACAGGGAAGGGAAAAATAAGTCAGTGAGGAGTTTACGCAACCCAGTATGTGTTTGTGTCCAGAGAGGAGAAGGACACACAGGCTTGAGGAAGGAGACTTGTCTGTCAGCATAACTTCATCATGATCATCTGCTGTTGCCCAGACTGGCCACCAAATGATGTAAGCCGGCCAACGCCTGCCATCCATCCAGAAGCTACAAAGCGAGTCAATATTCCATCTTCCATCGGTCCCAAACACCAGCTCAAAGCTGCTTCAGGGATTTTGTTCCATTTCCTGCTACTGCGTGGATCCATTCTGAAAATATTTTGTCACCTAAAATTGTCAGGCAACGATTGAAAAACATATTTCTTCCCCTCAGCCGTTTCTGAAACAGTTCGACCATCCAGAGAGGATGAAGGTGAAGGATGAAGCGTCCAGCTTAAGTCTAGTAATGTCCTGTTTTTCTCAACAAAAACCACAGAAAGACCAGAAACAACTGATGTATGTTATTCCTTCATTACCATGAACACACACACTGTAGTTTATTTTGACTCAATTCCACATACGTTCTGCTGCTGTAAATAAATAGCACCAGGTGTGTATTAATCCGCAGTTGAAAATAGTCCCCAACAAATGCACTGGTTCATTCTGTTTAAGTAGCATTTGTAGCAAAACTACAGCGCCCAGATGTTTCAGGAAATGGCCGACCTTTTTTTCTTCTTTCTTTTTACTAATATAAACAAAATCATCATGTCTTCTGGGGGTCAGAAGGTCAAACTGGGATCAAGTTCTATGGTGAAACGAATGAAATCTGGATTAAAAGCCTGAGCCTGAGTTCCTACGTCTTCCTCCCGATCAAAGAGAGACGGAGATGGCGAGGAATAAGTTAGCGGTCAAACTCCACGCCAAGATGGAGCTACAGAGGCTTCTTATGTAATGGTTGAAGAACAGCTGCTGCTGGGGAGTTCAAAGGGATACGCCGCCGTGTTGGAGGGATGTCAACAGCAAGTAAAGCCATAACTTTGTCATGTCCTCACTGATATTTTCTCCCCTTTTGTAGGTTAATTTGTGTCACCCCACAGAAAATAACTAATCATTTTCTTAGCTATTTTCCTAGTCCGGAAAGTCCAATATGTCCTAATAATTTCTTAAATGTTTCTGTGTTATTTGGTGGTAATTATACAGAAAATAGAGACTCATTTTAGTCAGTTAAGCTATTTATGTTAACGTTAAACGCAGTCTTAAATTTCCAGATTCATTTCCCTTAAAGAAGCGCACTATTCAGACACATTAAATTATGTGCTTGCCCGTAGTTAATTACATTGGAATGAATTAACCGGAAGCGCACCGAATGAACATTATCTCTATTTGTCTCTTAAGTTGTGTAAAATGACATGGTTGTTTTCCATGAAATTTCTTAGAAAATTGTTTATTGTTAAAATTGTTTAGTGTTACTAACCCGTAAAATAAAGTGTGGCTCATTCAGTGTATTAGTTTCCTGATCAGTTCATCAGTAAAATGCATGTATTACTTATTGTAATGCTGCTGAATTGACCAAAACAGTAACATAAGAAGCGGAAAAAAACCCAAAAACATTGCCTTGTTCAATTCAATACACTTGGTCTGGTATGACCAGTAGCTTATGGCGGCTAATGTAAGCAAACTTTGAATAGGTAGTGCTGTATAGTTTGCTAATTGCATGACTCTTCTCTATTTGTGCTGGAGAACTTCGAACAGTTACATTATCCTGTAATTGCCACCTGTGGCCACAGAGGCAGCTGTTCAGCAAAAGTTACAAAGTACAGCTGTAATCGTTTTTGCTCCTAATGGCGGTGATCGAGGATTTCACACATTTTTAACCCTCACTCTTGATTAGAACATCTGCTAAATGTCTGAAATGTGAAAAGTGCATTTCCATTATGCTTCCCGATGGCAGCGGTGCGACTATTTTCCCTGTTTCTGAAGTACAGAAAAGAGGGAGAGCAGTATTCAGGGCCCGGTGGAGCAGGTGAGTCTGAGGTCCAGACCTCAATGTTCAGAGGGACAGGCTGGTTCCTTACATAGCCGTGTTCATCTCCCGCAGCAGCGAACCCTTCACGTGTCCGAAAGGATGCCGTCATGTACGCAGCCACTTAATTGAATTAGCTCGGCTTTGGACGGGAGAGCGGTCGGAGCCACGCGTGCATTTTCACTTTACGTGCTGGCAGCTTATCTGAGCAGCGACAACTGGCAGTGAAACCCAATTCTCCACATGGCTTCTACTTTTAGACCAGGAAACAGGGGGGTGAAAGGTTCGGCGGCTGTGAAGCATGAAAGGCTGCAGACCGACAGAGCAGCAGCTAGTTAAGCAGGTCGTTGAAATGACCCCGCTGAACCGCAGGGCTCCGGCGCTCATCTGCTGCTGTGCAGAGGGAGGGAAGAAACCACACGAGACCACCGTGCTGTTTTTGTTTTCTTTAATGGAATGTATCTTTTCGAGGTATGAAAATAGATCTCACGTTGAAATAAGAAATTGGACGGTGGCTACAAAGGGCACAGCTATAACTGTGTGTGTGTGTGTGTGTGTGTGATGATGGCAGCGGGAAGGCATGTCAGAGAAGCATCACACCAGTCGCATTAGATAAAGGGCACAACTATTACCCTGTGTGGGAGATGACAGCAACACTGAGGCATGTGTTGGTTTGGCGGTGGTACACTGGCAAGGGGGAGGGAGCGGTGGGGAAACACTTCCAGCAAACAGGAAACGGCATAAGCCATAGCGAAATAGAATGTTTCCCGACAGAAATACACCCCTTCATCATGAAAAAAACACACACATACACACACACACACTCGTTTTGCGAGACTGATACCTGACACGTTCCACTTGATGTTGCCCTTTCACAGCAATCACAGTTTAGATTAGAAATATAGTTTCATGAACATTTCTCAGAAGCGGAGCTGCTACAGAGACGGAGATCATCTGATTGGTTGTGGTAAATGTCAGTGGGTGGAGCCAAAGAGTCTGTTTCAGCTTCATTTAGCTAGTTGGCAAGCCTCCCTGCTGTGAAGTGATTTTGGCCCCCGTGGCCAGGTAGAGGAAGTGTAGGTCACGGTGACACTCGACTTTCCACTACACAAAACGACACGTCTTTAAAACAACGAAGACATTTCAGCTTGTCGTGAACATGCTAGTCATAATTGTCTAAAAACACGCCTCTTCTGTGGAGCAGTTATACCGTGACGAAGGCAGGCTAAATGGTACAACACAGCTACCAAGGTACAACAGACCAAGAGGCTTAAACACAGAATTTCGACAGATTTGAAAATATCACGGTACTTTTCCTCTTTGCACGTACCAAGCCAGAAAAACAGCGGTAATTTGTCCCAAACCCACTGAGACTTAATGCAACCAATTAAATTGTTCTCTAGAGCGGGCTCGGCTCCTGAAAATGTTCAACGCAACAGAAACTCCACTGTGCATGTTACTTACTCACAACATCAATAAGCTCTCCTCTGTAACCACAGCAAACAAACCTTACTCAAGATTTAAGACTCACAAGAAAGCAAGAGACAGCTTTTGTGTCTATGAACGCAGTCAAAGAAAATGATGGGAAATGACTGATGTACACAATGAAAACACGACTGTAGCTATCAATAAAGGCTATCAAACAAATTAGATATAGGTCATGCAGGTATCTCATGATATATCTATAGTATTTTAGTATAGTATATTCTGAGCTGCAGCACTGCACAAGAGAGAGAGATGTAATGAAATGATTCTTTGGTTCAGTTGAAAAATGAAAACATGGACCAGTGACACATTTTTTTTTTTATACCAGGAATGGACTGATTTGACTAACCTACAGCATCCCAAGATAACTATATGAAAGTTATTCCCAATGGATTTTGTGTGTAACGTGGGCCAAGAGCCTCCGAGAGTGAGTATTTCTGGTTCCACTCTAGCAACAACCACACTGAACATTCATCAACATCATAACGTTTGTTTGTTTGTTTTTTTTATAGAAAATATATATACACATGTAATAAATAAGGGATAAACCCATCGCAAGGTAGAATACAGCTGTTTTCTCACATGCTTTTCGTTCATCAGTCTTTTGTGAAATAAGTCTCTGTATTGAAAAAGGGGGGGGGGGGGGGGCGCTGGTCTGTGGAAACCACTATAAGGAAGAGGGGTTCTCCTGGAGACTGGAGCTCGGTGGTGAAGCGGCAGGGGAGATGCAGCCCGGCTTGATATCCATCCTCCAGCTGAGCGTCCAATTAACCTGCGGATGCAAGGGGTTAGACAGACTGCAGACTGATGGGGGGGCGCAAAGGAAATCTAATCTCACTTGAAACATGGACTCAATATAATGGGACCTCGGGCTGCTCACTTCATTTCACCAGTCTGGATTGAACCACTGATGCCAACTTGCAAAGGGCAAAAAAAACAACTTTTCCTCCTCACTTTATCTGAACTTTGTAACTGAGGATACATTTATTGTTGAAATCAGAAGAAATAAACATGTATGAGAGAGTGAGGATTACTCAGCAACCTGGCGTTGAGGACATATATTACTCTACTTACTCTATGATGGCAGGTTCATGTCCAAATACCTTTAAGTTCATTCACTAAAGTGTGTTCAAGAGTAAACCAGAGCTTATCTAAAAGAAGCAGCAGCCTGCTTCTTAAAAAACAGTAAAGGGGGGGGGGTGGGTGGGTTGAAACCTCAGTGTGACAACAGATCACCACGTGCCACCCGGAGCAACGTGCATGGCAGACAGACAAAAGCCATCTTATTTCACTGATTAACACCAGTCTGAGTGAGAGGAGCTGCTTGGGTGTTTATTTGGACTGTCCGGCTGCACGCACCTGGCTCTGGTGAGGCTGAGACTGTGCTACAGTACAGGTTAGAATGTCAGAGTCAATCTGGAGGCCAATGTGTTTGCCTAAACTGGGGGGGGGGGGGGGGGGGGGGGGACATGGGGGGGTCACCAACTTGTTTTTGTTTTTTTGCGCGCAATCTGTGCGTCTTTACGCTTAATTTGGAGTCTCTGAGGCACAAGTTTCGATTCTTTTCTGTAGATCAACTTTTAAACGGAGTATATAAACAAATACACACATCTCCAGTGTTGATGTAAATAATTACGCGACCGGCGTAATTTAAATCTACTCATGTCCGCGCGTAAAGCCATGTTTTGGAGAGGGAGAAGCCCCCCCCCCCCCTTGTATGAAATATCAAACCTGCCTGGGAATGGTTATCCAGCACACTTTCCTGCGGAGGGAGACATACAGGCAGGCCTAGAGCAGGGTCTCCCAAACTTTTCTTTACGCCAAAATAAATCCACATTTAGTACGCTTTTGTCCCCCTCTGGAAGAACACTCGCTCAGGGTTTGATCTGTGACCCATGATGAAAACAGACGTCCTCATTCATGGCACAAATATCCAGGGAATACAACGAAACCGAAAAATGGGTCCTTAATTTGCAAGGGGGTCCCCCAGGTGGTCCCCGGACCTGGGGAGCCCACCCCTCCCCCTCAATCTCGCCTTCTCTTCGGCTGTCTTACCGCTAATGGCGCACCAATGTCCGCGGGACGCGCCGCAGGTCACGCCACGTTTGGCGAGCTGCGGACCGTCTTCTGGCCGGGCATCTGCACGACGAGCAGCTGCTGCTTCTGCCGGGTGGACTTGACGGCCAGGATCGCCTGCCGGTTCTTGTACTGGACCATCTGCAAGGTGATCTCCGCGTTCCAGCCCTCGTCCTGCGGGCACCTGAAGTCGATCTCCTTCCCCTCCGTCATGACCACCGTGAAGTACACGTACTTGCCCTTCCGCTCCACGCAGTCCACCGTCTTCATGTTGGCGAAGTGCAGCTCCTTGACTTTGCCCGCGTCCCCGCCGCCGCCGCCGTGGTGCGGCTGATGGTGCTGCGGCTGGTCGTGCTGCTTGGGCGGCAGCAGCAGCACGCCGTCCTCGGTCAGGACGCAGTGCTTCTTCTTCCAGAGCTGCAGCAGCCCGTCGCTCCGCTTCTCCAGCAGACCCTCCTTGAACACCTTCCTCCCGTTTTCCAGCATCTTCATCGGAACGCGTCAGGCTTCCACCTCCCCGGCTGCTCGGCTGCACGGACGGACTGACGGCTGGACGGCTGTCTCTCCCGGAGCAGGTGAAGGCATGAGCTGCCGCTGTGACTGCGGCGGCGGTGAGTAGTGCTGGTTGTAGTGAGGAGGCTTGCCTGACTGTCTGGCAGTTGGTCACAGTGTGTGTGTGTAGGGGTTGGGGGCGGGAGTGGTATGCTGGAGAGGTGCACCCCCCCCCCCCCCCCCCCCCCAGTAGCACCCAGCCCCCCTGAGACCCTGAAAACAATGACAGCCTACTAATGATAATGGATTTAAAATTCTGACAGCCACTTCATTACTTTGACATTTGTATTTATCATTTTAAAAAGTAGGCTTTGATAATATTGATATTATGAAGGGACTATATCATTCCAAACAGACAAAAAAATGTTTATATGTTTATAAATATTTGTTTCTGTGTGGAAACAAAAATAAAACTAAATGTGGGGAGCACTTTGGTCTGACAGTGCAGTGTTGCTGATGGACAAAGTAACACCTTACAGGAACACTTTATAATTGTACTAGTGGAAATTAATATATAATATTAAGCCAGTCAGAGGTGTTCATTTAGCTCTAGTTATATCAAAGCGGCAGTTTGGGCTGTTACCATGTGGAAAGTAATTAACTACATTTACTTTAAGTGACCCTACAAGCCACCTGCTACACCACACTGTGGAGCGGTGGTTCCCAACCTGGGGCTCGAGACCCAAGAAGGGGCTCTAAAGATAAACATGTAGGGTACCCAAATGATCTAAGGAATGAAAAAAGAAAACGACGTTTCACAAAATGTTATTACAGTTCTGTTCAAAAATGACAGATTGTTTGAGCTGCTCATCGTTTGTGTCCGGACCAAGGCGACGGCCTGAAGGAAGGCTGGGATCACAAGCTGACGCTGCACCTGCCAAAAAGGCTGGTATTGTATCGTTTACTGCACCACATTAAACAGCCACAGTTGCTCATTTGCAGGCAATGATTTTAAAATGTTTAAAATGTTCATATACAAAGCATTAAGTATTGTTACAGTTTAAACAACCCAACATTGTATTAAGTTGCTGACATGATCTCAACCACTCTTATCTCTTGGTGTCAGTGTGATACTCCATGTGGTCTTTTTTTTTTTTTTATTTCATTACAAACCATCTTCCCCATGGAGGTCAGCAAGTCTCAAATACTGTACAATCTCACAGCAATGGCGCCCTCTACTGGCGTGTGGGTGTCCAAACTACTGGTCCAAGGACCAGTAGTTTGATGTGGCTGTTTAATTTGTATAAATATGTTGGAAGAATAGATGTTGACAATCTTTATACCAAGAACGATTTATTTGTGTCAATAGGTGTGACTGGCAAAATAAATGTTTAACATTTCCGACAACGCAAACTTGATCAAAAAAAACCCACCCATATTAGACATGTTTAACCAATTTATTCATGAACATACACGTACAGTTATTGAGTACATTAGTATTTTGTAGCATAGCGTTTTTGCCTTGACAACAGCTGCTCAGAAGGACCCTACAGAAACCCTTTCACGTCCTTTTCCCAATAAACATGATCTGAATACTCCCTGCAGAATGAGAAGTACCCTGGAGCTCCACAGTGGACACGATGCTGCCCAGCACAACCAGCACTTGGCTGTTTTCACAACTAAAAAAAGGCATTAAGAATGGACAGGGAGGCTACGGTTTCTTCTCGCTTTAAGTATTGCTCTGACATGCTTCTCTGTGGCCTTCTGGGTAACAAAAAGGAAGGAGTTTTTGTTTGGGGGGGGGGGGGTCATTGGCCAACACAATGGCCTTGTCACACTTCCCCTCTTTCTTTCACAGTGATAAAAATGAACCAAGACCTCAGGGGCTGGGCTGAGGTCCGTGCGAGTAACCTGACCAGTTGTGAATTGGCGACACAAGGAAGTAAATGTCTAAACTGATGAGGGGGGGAGGGGGGGGGGGGGTTTGGGTGAACCTGACATGTCCACAGACACTTCAAAACCTGGTTTGGTCTTTTCTTGTCATTCGCTGTGCTACATCTGCCCAACCCTGGTCCTACAGAACCTCTCCCAACAGGCCAAGTGTGCCTCCCTCTGTTAAGAAAGGTAATGCACTTCAAAACCAGATGGCACAACTTGAACTCTCCACAGAGCCGGGGTTACAGCGCCGGCCCCCCCCCCGTGCCCTGTTTAGGCAGGGGGGCATCAACCAAAGTGCTGCTCACAAGGAATAGTCAAGACAGCCAACCGTTGACAGAACACCACTGGTACACCACACACTAGTACAAAGTGCTATAGAAAAGACGACAGCCTACGAGGAGCCTGAAGACTGGGTCACTGGTGCTGGGTGGCCCCGAACTGGTCATCCTACCAAACCGTCTCATCCCCTTCTGCATCGGAAGAATTCTCTGGAATGTTAGAGACTCGACCAGGCTGAACCAAGCCCCGGGAGCGACACAAACTTCATTTTACTGTTAAATTTAGATGAGTCCGTCTTGTTAAAAGAGAAGTGGACTCCCTTTGAGAGGGGTGCCAGCTAGTCTGCTTACTGGAATGTATCAAGAGTGGAAAGCAGTTGAGCACAAGTGGTGCAGGAAGTCGACAAAAACACCAACTCTGGATCCCACGCTCAGCAAGGTTAGATAGGTCACCCATCTGCCCTCCGTCAATAGAGCTGGAAATGCTACAGTGCTTTTACAAGTGCTAAAGGCCCCGCTAAGAGTTTAAAAAAAAAAAAAAAAAAGATTCACCTGGGACAACCAGAACTGACCAACCTGGAACTTTGGTAGGAGGAAGAGGAAGGAAAAGGGGGCGGGAATTATAAATTGACGTCGCCGCGATGCAGTCTAAACCACAGCTGTTGTCGAAGAGCAAATACAACAAAAGACTTCACAAGAACCCAAACTAGTTTTAGCAGTGAAGAAACAAGTTCATGCTGTTTGAGGGAGGTTTTTTTTTTTTTTTCTCCTGTATTCTATCTATTGTACAGAGAAGGAGGAAGAGAAGGAAAAAAACAGGTCTAGTAAAATACTATGTATATTGAGCCACACAGCTCCCAGTATATTACCATGAGTTTTTGTAACAAAAATCTTGAAACTTTTTTCTTCTTCAAATTCTCTACCAAGAAAAATACAAAACATTATAAGGCGGTAAGTAACTATTTTTTTTTAATCTGTTTTTTTTTTTTTTTTTTTTTTGTAATTTGAGAAGCCATTACAGTGCAGTTGATCCTCAGGGCAGCAAGGCCAGGCTTCACTGCTGCTTGCACTCAGCTGGGGGGGCTGCATCCTTCTGTAAGAAATCACAGGGGTGTGGGGGGGGGGGGGGGGGGTTAAGACGAAAACCACTCCAAAACACACATACACCACACACCTGGCATACCAAAATCAGATCTACACACAGCAAAGCCGTTTCAAGACCTAAAACATTCAACAAGCTGCTGGGAATTCTAAATCACGCCTGAAAAGCTTCTCACCTCCAGACATTTTGAACACAAACAACTCAGATATGAACATGGGGACGATGACACATTCAGATTAGGCACACTATGACAAATGTGGTTGTCGCAGCAGCATCCTTTCGAATGCAATGATTACAGAAGTTGTGGAGCGTCACGGTCTCAAGTGATCCATGACAATGACCCCATCCCGGATTCTGTAGGCGTTTTTAAAATACTGTGAGCCTTTTCTTTTTTAGATAAAATTATTAACAAACAGGTAAGACTGGGATGGAGGACAAGGACTCTAGCTAGCCTGGCTCTGCCTAAAAAAAGGTAACAAAACCAGCTCACCAACACCTCAAAAGCTCTTAAGCTAACTGGCTACTGCTTCATAATTATCATATGGACATGAAACACCAAAAAGATCCAACTATTCCTTTAGTTAGATCAATGCTTCCAGGCTGAAGCTACTGGGCACTTAGGTGTCAAGTGAGGTCAGGGCCAAGATGACACAAGCACAAGCCAGATTAAGGAACATTACACGAACAAACATGAGCCTTGAAACATATTACGCTACATAATCTCCATTGGCTCATGATTCAAATGTATGTTTGTTCATACAAAGCTTAATACTGAGACAGAAATGAGTGAATGGGATTGAAATGCCATATTTCTTTGAACCTGTTGTTCAGTATATACACTTGGGAAGGAGATGCCTGCATATTTGGAAACGAGCTTTGAAGACAGAGAGACATCTACGAGGGATAATAAAAGTAAACACTTCAAAACGGAACCTCTAAACCCAACCGGTCGAGGCAGATGACCGCCCAGGACCTGGTTCTGCTGGAGGTTTCTGCCTGTTAAAAAGGGAGTTTTCCCTTGCCATTGTCGTGAAGCGCTTGCTCATCGTGGTAACTGTTGGGTCTGTAAATAATAATATGAAGTGTACGGTCTAGACCTGCTCTAACTTCTGTTATGATTCAGTGATATACAAGTTGAACCTCAGGCCATTGTGCTCAAAGCAAATAGCTGCCAAAATGAAAGGAAACACTTGAGTAAATAAGGGATGAGAAGTGCACCGAATCATAATTAAGAGCCCATCATACTCGGGGTAGGGCGTCCTTCCAGCAGACAGACACATCTAGAGGTGATGGCACACTGCAGCGGTTCAGGCTGCTCTCCATGGCCTAATGCCATACTGACTGAACACTTTAAGGTCATCTTGGCCATTGTGCAATACATGTGACCGCAGCTGAACCCTTTCAGTTCACATAGTCCTTGGGGGGGGGGGGGGGGAGTAGTTACACACTGCGCCATATTTTCACCAAAGCGTGAAAAGTAAGAGCTCTGCTTCTATTGCGGACTATGACACAACATCTGTTGACAGACTTCTCATCTTGACAGTTCTTTTCTGGTTTTAAACAGCAAGCAATCAAGTTTCTAATGAAAACAGGCCGCGTTACTGCCGACAATGACGGCACCCTCAGGGAGATGAAGCACTTTGCTGGCATTTCTTGTATTTTGGTGATCTGCCGAGTTCTGACTATTGGTTAGGCCTTAATTCAAACACAAGCAGTCCTCCAAAAACCACGGACAGATGGACCAATGATGTTTATATGGGTATGAACAAAGCACAATATTTATGGCAGACAAATCCGCAACCTGACAATAAACAAACAAAAACAAACAACTAGCCTGCGTTTGTGGACGAGACAAGTTCAACATGGTGGAGAACAAAAGAAAAGGGAGGGCTGGACTAGCTTCAACATACAGAAATAATACAAGTGCAAATGCAGAACTCACTATGGGTTAAACTCCAAAAAACCAACAACAAACCAGTGGGTTAGTAACTCGGGAGGGTGCAGCACGGCGGCAGGAGGAGGAGGGTGCTCATGTGTGGGGCGGGGGGTGCAGAGAGGTGGATGGAGAAAAAAAAAAAAACGGGAGGAAAAGGAAAAAGCAAAAGAAAGAAAAAAAAAAAGACAAACTGAGAGGGCGGGTGGGTGAAGGGGTGGGGGTGTGATGGTAGTAAGCTGACAATTCACAAGCTGTACCTACCAGGATAGGGTTATTTTTCTACTGTCACCACTTAAACCTAGTGAGGAAAAATTTAAAGAGTAGCTGACAAAAGATGCCAAAGTGACCGGAGATGAAGAAACATTAATGAATAGGAGAAAAACAAAAAAAGCAAAACTAGCAGAATACAGAATGTCAAAGACGTTTGGGGGTTTTTTCTCGCAAAGAAGCAGAAGGTCATGCTTGTTTATATCGTGTGGTGGCAAACCAACAAGCTGCTCCAGTCACGTAAAAATAAATAAATAAAATGAAGCAACGTTACAGTGAAGCTGTGAATTTGTCTCAGTGGAATCACAATAGACCTCTGCAGGTTTGCACAGTGCATGTGTGTGCTTTCTTTCATTCAAACCAACTACTTCACTATATATTTATCGTGCTAATGCATTTGAATGTGCCAAAATATGAATATCTATGATTCACGATTGTATACGGATAACATTTCACTGGTGTTTAAGGAATACTAGATCTGTGTGTTGCTTAAGGTTAAAAAAGGTGCAGGTTTTAGTAACAACATGCAACACAGCCAGACTTGACTGACTGGTGAAAAGTTACTCCGAAAATACAGGTTCAAGACAATGGCGAGAAGAGGAAATCTATCAACTGGGAGTGTTTTGCGTTTTCTTTTTGGTCCGGAAGCCAAATCAAGATCACAACATCAAAATAAAAAGCTGAAGCAAACCAAAAGCTGGTGTAAAAAAAAATGAGATGCATTTGACAGTATGTATTCTGTATGTTGAGTCAGTTTAAAAGACAGCCATTCTCGACCTGCAGCTCAGGAACCCCCAGAGGGCACTGGATGGTGCAATGCAATGCAAAAAAAGAAAGAAGAAGAAGAAGTTTCTCACTGTAGCAACTTTAAAATTCACTCATGAACTGTGGAGGGTTCTGAGAGATCACGGCAGCCATCAATGGCCTCCAGTAAGAGCCGCTTTACTTTTTGGAGAGAGCGTCCTGAGCCAACAAAGTTGAGAACAGCTGAGCAAGGTCTTTCTCAGGACACCAGAGATCTTTAGAGAGGGAGGGGATGTGTGTGTGTGTGTGTCGGGAGGGGTGATCTCACCTTGGGATCGTAGTCGGGGTCGTTCTCCTCGTCAGCCTCCTCCTCTCCTTCCTGAACACATGGCACAGAGCAACTTCAGACTGTTGGGTTTCCTCAACACAATGCTAAAACCACACATCTCTTGTATGTTGTGGTCCTTCTCATACGTTAACTTAGTGGTCTTACCTCATCGTCCGCCTCCTCTCCCTCTTCATCGTACTGTAACACACAAACATGAGGATTAGCTCCAAAAAAAACCCCACATTTGATAAGAGTCAGGCTTAACCTAGCTTATACATGATACAGGTAAAGCACACCCAACTGCCAGGGAGAACTCCATTAGAACAGTTGATAATTATCTTTATTATAAAGCCAGATTATTATATAGTCATAAATAATGTCTCAACTTGTCTGTCAACTTGTCAGCTGAAAAGAGAGCAAAGCTTGTTTTCCCCTCATCTGTTCCCTTGACAAAGCCAAAAAGTAGCACACTTCTGTAATGGCGGCATGCGTTTCTTCTACTGTGGCCTGGTTTACAACAAGTTCAGCCAAACATGAGATCAGACTCACGTCGTCATCGTCGTCCTCTATGGCCTCGCCTGTGAAGTAGAGCACAGCCCGAGGTACGATGCGCTCGCGGATGAAGTGGCCGATTTCGAAGTCTGCGGCCAGGACCGCCTCCGAGTCTTCATCCTGCAAACAGACCAGGCCAGTCACTGTTTATTCAGCCGTTTTTAATTGTCCCTCAAAAACAGCAGATAGCATACCAGGCTGTACTTAAGCTTAGGTCACAATAGGATGTTTCACTTTGGACCTGAAGTTTGTCAAATACCCAAATTTGTTATGCTCAGGATCAAACAAGTCACTTGCTGAATATTCTCCACCGTTTTTAAGTTTGATTATTAGAATGAAGATTCTTTTAATATTAGTTTGAGTTTTGCTTCTAAAACAAAGTTGTTTATGACTTTTGTTGCCAAGCGAACCGATTTAACAGATTCAATAAGGAATTTGACAGAATCTAGACTTAATAAGCACATCGGATAGTCTTCTTTGGAAAATGATGCCTTTTAACAGGACAGGGTATTCTGATATACTGGTATTCAGTATTTTAGTCAGAAGATAATATGTCAGTCACTCTCTCAATACTTTGATGTCCCTACCCTGTCTGTGGCACTCAAGCCCAATGGTTCCCGATTCCCATTGGAAACGTAATTCTTCCACTTTTAAAAAAGTTGCTCCGTCATTTTTTAAACAAAAATGACTCGAACAGGACTATTTAATCTTTAATTTGGTGCTTTAGTGAGCATTTGAGACTGTGGAACTGAGTCAAAATCAACTTGTGTGTGTTCATGGTAATGAAGGAACATGTCACCCAGTGCAACAGTGTGACTCACTGATGTGTTTTGAGTGTTTGGGTTTTTGGAGCGAGCTCGACAGCACAGAGGAATAAGATATATCAGGCTTTATATACAGACAGGCAATACTTCTCAGATAAATTCATTGTTGGTTTGGTCTTTTCATGGACCTTGACAACAAAAATGTATATTATCACCACTTATCCGTTAAGCCACTCAAAGTGCGAGTTTATTAAATGTTGACAGTCAGACAAAATGTCACTGTTAAAACGTTATAGCCCAAGTGTTTTTGAGACAATCTGCAGTGGGCTATGAACAATGATACATGGCAATTAGGGGAAAAAAAGTATTTTGATGAATTGACAAATTAACCAGTTGATAAAACTTTGAAATGCGTCAACACGTGTAGGGGAAGAATGCCTACTTACCAACTCTCCATTTTCGGGAACTGCAAACAAGCGGAGACAGTTCAAGTTAGTTAAAACACACATCTGTAGCAGGCAAAAACATCCAACTGGTCAATTTTAGAAAAGGCAAAATCAACTGGCTGTGTCTGCCCCGTCATCCTTACCCTCTGGTGGGGTGAAGAAGTTGAAGAAGGAGTCGTTGGGGACCGTTTTGGTGACCGTCCTCACTGTGCCGCGACCCTTGTGCTTCTGTTTCTTCTTGATTGTTTTCAACGTGACGTTCTTGCCCTTCGTCCAGTCAATCGTGCAACTGTGGCGAAACAAGAGGGGGAGGCAGCAAGAGAAAGGCAAGGTCAGTGTCCAACATTTCAAAATGTCAAATCTTAACAACATCTTGGGTTTATTTTAGGATCTAGCCGGTGCGATTGTTGATATCCACTTAAAAATGATTGAGAGAGAAAGGTTAAAATGAGGCTGACATTATGAACAATACAAAGACCTTTGACACTCTGCCATCAAATTAACAGTGCTCCTGAAAGTCTCATCTTATTCATATGAACTAAGACCGCCGCACTGTCAATTAGTACGAAAATGAGACAAATTCTCTTTCTAGAAACGCGCAGAAACGGCAACATATTTATGACTTGTATTTAAAACATAAAAACTGAACCACCGAGTGAGGTGCTGTACTCACCCTGTGCAGCACATGATCTCTGGCCCGTCGAAGGAGAAGGGGTCGTTCTCATCGGGCTCTGACCTCATCTTGTAGGTTTTCGTCAACACTGTGTTTGTGAAGAAGTCGTTGGCCTCGAAGTGGAACTCTAACGTGAAGCTCTGGGAAGGGGGGGGGGGCACATGAGATCTCGATTACAGAAAGTAAAAAAAAAAAAGGGGGGGGGGGGGGGGACTGGTTTCAGCCATTAAACAAGAGTCCTTCTCACTCACCATGGGCTGTCCTGGATCTGAGAATTTTACTTTAATATCTTGTAAATGTTTAAGGATGGGTTCATCGTGTTCCTGTGGAGGAGAGAAAGCATTTAGAAGATGATCCAGCATGTATTATGGCTGGAAATATACCATGTTTTGTCAGAATCCACACTCCAAACCCATGCTCTACACAACTTTACCAGCAGGTGGAAGCAAACCCTGATTTTTCATTGCTGGAAGCAAATACTGTCTGTGACCCATTTTCCTTGCCTCCCCAGCAGCCGCCTGCGGGAACCTACCTGCAGCATGTCACTGAGCAGGTCCACGTTTTTGAAAACCGTTAACCAGAACTCGGGGATGCCTTTGGGGTCTTCCTTCTCCTCGTCCTTCTTCTCTTCCTCTAACTTGGCCTTCTCCTTCATCTCATCCTGGTTGAGGGAGACATTTTCTCTTCAAAATAACGCTTGATCAACCATTTTTCTTTCCACATATCGTACCATATGAAACACAGAGCTTTCCACCCACCTACACCCACAAAGACAACACTTAGCCTTGGGGACTAGACAAGGTGGAAAAAAACAGAGCAAGGGAACTAGCTCCATTTAATGCGCCCCCCACCCCCCAAAAAAGAGAAAATAAAGAATACCAGTTGCAATAGATCACCGATTTCATCAGCTGTACTGCTGCTTTGTAATACAAACATCTGAAATCAGTGATTGTGATGGAAAAACTGAAATCCCTTATTAGCTGCATGCAGTGTTCTGCTCTGGCTTTCAGCTGCATGCATGACATGTGAAACTAGAAGCAAAAAAGTGTTCAGTCAGACAGGAAGCATGCAGGTGTATACGTCACCTGTACCTGCTTACTTACTGTCAGCTCTTCCTCCTCATCTGGCTTCCATTCACATTCCTCATCTGTGGGCTCATAAGCTGCTTTCACTATGTCACTCCTCTGTAAAGAACAGGAGAAAACAAGTCAAATTTTTAGTTTTTAGTCAGATTCAAGTGAGCAGGGTCAACCTCGCTTGATGACGACGTCTTCATCACCTCTTCCACACTGAACATCGTCATCAATGCTGCTGAGTCGTGCGTTCAACCCTAAATTGTAAACGATAATAAAATGCTATAGCTATTGTGGTGGCATTTCCGTTTACATTCAGAAGCCATAAGAAGCCATCTGCTTTACAAAGACGACCGGAACGACCCGTTTTATATCCGAGCTCTAAAATGGAATCTGTGGAACTGCCTGAGCTGCTTCAAATATCAAAGATAGGACAGGGTGTGCGAGAGTGTGTGTGTGTGTGTGTGTGGGCTGTTTTGACGAGATGTACAGCAGCACAGATCAGCATAAACATGGCAGCCCGCTCAAGGCAGCAGATGCTGAGGGTGAATGCATCAACCACATGTTATGTATTTGACAATGCAAGTGTCAACTGCCTCTTAATTTCTTGTCCAGTCACTCACAACACTGATAACACTCGGAACAATCAGCAGCCATAAAGGTTCTTGATTCTTTTAATGAAAACTTGTGATGCTAATCTTTTAGTTTTTGCTTTGAGGAAACCCAGGGAGTTTAACTGTATTCTGTTCTATAACAAACAACAGCACAAAAACAGTAAAGCTGCAGAAATTCAGTATGAGTATTGAAAGTTACAATAAAGAAAATGTATAAATGACTTACTTTGTCAAAGAGGGGCTGGTACAGGGCAGCATACTTTCTCTCCAGTTCATGTACTTCTTCATAGAACTTTGCCTCAATGTGGGCACATTTGACCTGCAGGTTCTTGAGGGCGTTTACGCGTCTCTTTACAACCTTTGGTAAACTGTGGGGTGACAGACATGAACAGAGATGAAGACGTAAGTACAATCCTGGAAAGATGCTGGCATAAAAGGTTCCTTTTTTTAAATTTCACTCTGCTTTCACTGCAAATTAGCTGCAATTATTACACGTGTGGCCATGCGTACGCTAATGTGACTTATCTATAAAGTGTAACAGTGAAAGAAGACATAATATCTTTACAGCAGAGCAACACACTACAGAGGATCTCCAATAAGTCAGAGTGGCCTTCCAGGTCCACACTGTTAAACTGAAACTACGTCAACAACAGGTTTTATTGAGATTTGCTTCATTTAACAGCAGACTGCAGAAATGATGTCTTGCTTGTACACAGATTTATTTGTTTATGCTTGAGGATTTCATGGCCTGGTTCCTAGTGTGGATGATGCAGTGGCTTCCTCAATATTGTAAGATTAAAAAAAACAATAACAACAACAACAACTTGAAATTCTCTGATATACTGAGGATCTTGAAACACTTCAGAGCTGAACCTTCTGTATAGACAACACTTACTACCTTAAACAACCTTGTCAGTCCTTGACTATGGCAGTATTCGATATTTTATATCTCAGCTCTGTAACCTTTGACCAGAATGTAGGTTGGCCTCAGTTACATAATACCTGTATACATCTTGCTTGTACTTGAAAATTACAAGTCTACTACACAGTATTGGCTAAAAAAAACAAGTTTTGGATGCATAAATGCAGGCTGAAGTAATGAATAAGATTTGATGCCATTAGTGTTGCAGGCTAGCATTCAGATTTAAAACTGAAAAGTTTAAAATAGGTATAGTGCTACAAAAGTTTAAACAATTTGTGCCAACCATTCATTTTGTTGTGTTAAAAGATCCAATTTCTTAGTCTGAGGCCTCAGACAGGCTTGCTGGGGTTGAAGCCTTGAACGTCAATCGGCGCATTCTCGAGCAGTAACTTTGAGGTCACCTGGCTGTGAGAGCTGTAGTGAGCCTTCACAGAGTCGAGGTTCTCTGCAGTGTGGTAAATTAAAACGCCTGCACTATCCTGGCATGGGAATGCACGTTTGGTCCCAAGCGCTGGGATGTTGAAACTGGTAGAGTTTGTTGGTGACTGCCAAATACTTGACAAGTTGATCAAAGAGCCGCTTGCTGACAGTTTTGCTGAGAAGAGGAGCAGTGGGTGGCGCAGCCCCGCAGCCAAGACACACGACTGCATTCACACAGCATCTCAGAGGCTACGATCACTGCCTGAACCTCTGCTCTCACGTTATTTTAACATTTTAGTCATGGAGCTGGTG
Organism: Enoplosus armatus; assembly: GCF_043641665.1. Classification (NCBI taxonomy): domain Eukaryota; kingdom Metazoa; phylum Chordata; class Actinopteri; order Centrarchiformes; family Enoplosidae; genus Enoplosus; species Enoplosus armatus. Next base: position 15,217,878 of record NC_092201.1, on the reverse strand, counting down.
CATTGAGCTCATCCATGAGTGGGATAAACTTCCGATGCTTATAAACAGTATGCACCCCCCCTTTGACTTTACATAGGATACATAGTATTACAGGGTGCGTACAGCTTTTTAAGAGTAGAATTCAAGCACTTTGAAGGTACCCAAACAAAACATTTCCATTCTGAGAGCAGATGGTCGCCCTCATGATGCGCGTCTGTATATATGTGATTATATATATATGAAACACCAGATTATGTTAAAAATCAAGCATTTTTTAAAGAGTATATTGCAATTAAAGCATATTCCCAACCCTGAAAATGTAATGTTAAAACCACATATAAAAGCATTTTCCAAACTTCCAAGACTTTGTACGGACCCTATCTCATATACAGGCTTTTGTCTTTTGCAGTTCTCAGGTCGCCTCAGCTGACCTTTTTTCCTTGAACTGTGCCAATCAAAATTAAGCTAAACAAGGGCTGCCGACTGGCAGCTTGTTCAGCTGCTCTATACAAAGTGATGCCTGTGAAGCTGCGCCAATTTCTCCCCTTGCTTCTCTGCTATTGAGACGGTTAGTAATTGACCCAACGTGGGCTGAGACTTGACATTATTCTCATGTGAGCAGCTCAGCAGTACCACAGTGAAACCAAACTGTAGCCTCTGCATGGGCTCAGCCATTCAGTGGCAGGTTGAATCTTATGCTGGTTACTTTAATGTATCCTCACCTCTGGATTCAGCGGTTTTCATCTGAAACTGGAAAATTGCTGCTAAACATGAATGACTGAACTTCACTTGAACTCGATTTGCATAAAAGCATTGCTACTCAACAAGGCGCAGCCACCACTTACAACACTAATTAGCATGTAAGTATGCAATTGGAGAAGCAAAAACATCCACCTACTATCCAAGAGTGAGTAAATGATCACAACCTACGACTGATAGCCCACAGCAACAGGATTCAAAAACATCCACAGGATTCAAAAACATCCACTGTGCAAGTTTTAGATTAAAAACAAAGCTTTTTTTCATGTTTGACAGTGTAATGACATCAACTGGTATGTTATGATGGAAAATACTGTAGTTTTGACCAGTAAAAAGCGTTAACCAGCCTTTCCTCAAAATGTTTTACATCAGATGCTGTGAGGTAGCCAACTGCTATTACATGCATCTTCCCTGCTTTAGTCCTTACAGATGCTTAACATCGGATTCCGCTCTACATGGTGGCCCCGAGCCATATGACGGTGCCTGTTGTTTTGGCCTGCCTCTGCTTCCATCTTTCAGGTCCTTCCCGACCTCAATGAGGGATTGGCCTCACCTGCTGGGAATCTATGTAAGCCGGTTGGCTTCCAAGATGGCTCCCTCTCCCTCTTGGAAGGCTAGTGCCTTCCAGGCACCCATCTTGGTTTTGTTTTGTTTGTTCTTTGTTTAAACCACATGCAGATTTAGCACCTAGTTTCATAGCACCCAACACCCACACTTCACCACTGACTTCACACATCATGCTTTTCTCATTTTGAGTTATCCTTCATTAATTACATTGTTAGCGTGTGGACCCCCCTTCTTTGATATGGCCTGAGTGAGCCGGGCATAAAATCTATGACAACTGTAGAAGAAACGTTACACATGTGTTCTAACATCAAGTTATCACCAAAAATAAGATCATGTCTCACCTCTCCATGTACCCTGACGGCGAGCCGTTCAGACCATCCAGCCTCTCCTGCAGCGCAGCCAGGATCTGTGGATTCTGCATCATCTGCACAGTCAGCTGACGAGCTGAGGACACACATGCACATCTACAGTCAGAAATTATTGTAATTTCCCCCGAAGTATTTCTGATTCTAAAAAAATGCAACACGAAGGCAGTTAAAATCAATTCAGGAGCATGAAAGGGGTCTTTGGCTCACATTTTGTTGAGAACTGACCTCAAGCGGGAGGTTTGATTAAATTAATGCTTTGTACAAATAAACAAATTCATGTTCAGCACAGGGATCTTCACCTGCACAAGAACATAATTTCTGTTTGCTCCAAGTCAGTATTATGACTTGACCCTCCCTGCAATATCTGAGCCACTCTGTGGTATATTGCACACCTAAGCATGGTCTGTGTTTACCAGAGTGTGTGAGCAGGGTGGAGCAGAGTACAAGAGCAGTTTCCTGCTCTAAGCAATCCGTCGTCTCAGTCACACTTAAACAAGTTTGTTTCCTGTTGTTTGATTTGAAGTAAATAAGGTAAACACTGAATGAACTCTGGTTAATAACATGCATAATGCCAATGCTGCATAGACACAATGGGCAGAAGTCTGCAACGAATGGTGCTCTCCCTTTGTGCAACCAGACAGGTGACAGATGGTACAATCCAAGTGTCCGACACATTGCTTGCACCTATCAAAGCTCAGTCAGATCGCTGCTGGCAGGTGAGAAGATTAAAGAGATTGGAAGTCACTTTTCTCTCTTGGCACATCCTGGGCATTTTGCTTGTAATGTGTTACCAGCTCGCATAGATAAGCTGTCCAAGGCTCTGCATCCAGTCAAATAAATACACCTATGCTTGTCTGAATTCACACAACACAAGCTGTTGGCTGGCCGCTTTGATACAAAAGCTGTTTTTGGTGGCTAGGTCCACCACCACAGGACCAGTTGCCTTTTGACGGTGATAATGAGTGTCTCTCTCTCTCTTTGCCCACCTTTTTTACTCAGTTACAATGACTTCTAATGTTTACATACTTGCTCAGTGGGGAATGATAAACCATAGAAACTTCTTTATCCACTACTGTAGGAAGGAGGAAACGTCAAACTTTTAAGCCTTTAGAGCTCAGTGTTTTATACTTAATAGATTTTAGGTGAAATATCACTTTAAGCCTGCTCCTGGTGTGCTGCTCTACACGAGCCAGTAGCGCTGTTAACCATTACTTGCCTTTGTTGCTCTGCGGCTGGTGCGTTTCAGGTCTGACCCACCATTTCTGCCATCTAGTTCAACATGGTGCAAACACTTGCTGGTTTAAGGCTTTTATAGCAGTCACCCTGCCAGTATTGGTGCCAAGTTCCACTCATGCACCTGTGCATTTGTAGGTGGAGCATTCATGCATACCTTGTTCCAAAAACTGGGGGAGCATCGTCATCTGCAACAGTGGATAAACTTGCGGATGGGTGTTGCTGTATAATTTACACTGTGGTGGCAGCAGGCTTAGTTTCACCTTTCGTTGTAAACGATTCACTTCCATGAATCTTATGAGCCGAGCTGTGATTTGTGGGGCCCTCCAAGTTTGTTACTGGCGTCTCACAGCAGCCTTGATGTGTGAATGTGTGATGTGCGAGGTTTCTTAACTAGAGTTTGCACTGCATGTTAACATTGGCAAGCTGTAACTGTGTATTACTCATGCATTTATAATCTCCCTTCAGCTTCCAGGTCTCAAGTAAGGCTTTCCTTCCAGTGTGGTCGCTGTGACAGATCAGTCATATGCAGCCAGAATGAGCCTTCTTTCAAGTCTGGCTTTTAAAAGACTATTCAAACTTGCTATAAATAGACGAGGCCAAACAGCCATCTATATCTATCCACAATGAGCCTGGAGTAGGCTAATATAAGATAAACTGTGTGAATCATTTATTGAGCATCAAAGGATGCATAAACAGCATCAAGATACCAAAATAAAACGGATTAGTGCCTCCATCTCTTAACTTCAATTCAAAATCAAGTCATGTAAAATACCAGGCAGAGGTACACAGGGTTCAGACTGGAAATACATCGTTATACACCTGAACGATTAAAAAAAACACTTTGATTTTTTATTTGATTATTATTTTTCATTACCTTTTAAACAATGTATTCTACGTGTTGTCTGCAAAAGTGCCATTAACAGTTTAATTTGCATTTTAAAAAAGGCACAGACCGTCAATAACTATACTTACACTAATAGCAATTACACTGTCAAAACTCTGCGCTGTAGCATTTTTTGCAGAGACTTACCTTTGCTGTTTTCATCTTCTCCCGTCTCCTCTTCTTCCACTTCCTCCACATCCTCCATATCTGCCGGATCCATCTCAGCCTGGTCTTTGCTGCTCGAGGAGACACAAAGGGGGAGGGAGGCAGAAGGGAAGGTCAGCCAATGCGCACACACACACACACACACACACACTTCAGACTGTCTATGAGTGCACAGAATTAACATCAGCCACCAAACCACTTCTGGCGTGTTTAGGGTGAGGCTGCCAGTGACTTTGGCCACCCTGCCAGCTGCTTCAGTGGGAAACCAAATATTGAGCTCCTTTTTTTATTCCAAAGGCATGAGTGATTGGTGAAACTCAAATAAGCTAGGTTACACTACTCACAAAATTTCACACCTGAACCTTGAGAATGATCGGTGGAGTACATGAATATAAGCGATAGCAGCAGTCCTGCTTACATGCCTTGCTCAAAGGCACATTTGATGGTAATTGAGCGAAGCAGGAATTAAGCTCACAAATATTCCCTGCCCAGACAATATACAATTCTCTGCTGTTTAAACCATCGGGTCTTGTGTAGCTCTAAAAAGACTCCAGCAGTAATCAAAACTGGATCCACGCACTGAAACATGACACCCTACTTTAAAGATGCAGTGCAGGAGAGCTCAATACTGAACACAGCACAGCGTCACCAGCATGGCCTATCATCCTCCTGTCAGTCTGCAGCACATGGTGAAAATCAATGACTAACACTGGACAAGGAATGTGTGAGAGGGAGACGGAATTCATCCCTGTGTTGTGCGACAACCACTGGAGCATCACTGCTGTTGGAATGATGTTAAGGCCCATCTCTCAAATGTTGTGGGGTGCCTTGGATGTGTGTGTCAAACTGTGACGATGGAACCTGAGCCCCGGCGTGGCGTCCCAAACAGCCCCAGCCTTAATAAACAACTGTTTTCATTGGGGCTCGTCGAGGGAGAGCCAGCTGCACTGCCCTCTACGGGTTAAATCGTGTTGTATATCTGACCACGCCCGAATCGGTCACAGCAGGTGTTTTCCTTTTAACTGTCCAAGACTCCTGGAGTCCACTTCAGGCACCGAAAGAGGAGGCAAGTGGCAGAGAGGCCAAGTGTTTGATACAGAGTAACACTGGTGGAAGTTGTACTCACTTGTCGATGTCTGCCATCTTAGCCGAGTCTCAAGTGATGCTAAAGAGAGAGGAGAGAAAGTAATTAGTTTAGAAATACTGGAGGACACAAACTAATTAATTTTGACTAACATTTGCCTGTCACCAGATCTGGGTCAAACAGCATTGGCAAATAACTCCTGATGCCAATTTTAAGCTGCTTAGCATACTCCAGGGGTGCAGCAACACATAATGAAAAACAGCCACAGAATGTTTTATAGTTTAGCGTATTCAAAATAATAATAATACAACTGAGCCATTACGACTGCAAGCATTTCTTTGACCTGCCTCAAAGTTTTGTTGATTATTGTCATGTTACATTTTTTCTTTTCTGTTCACTTTAGCGATGTCCCGAGCCGAGGATCGGTATCAGGGCTGATCCGGGCATATTTGAATGGATCGGTATCAGTTAAAATAAAGCAGACCCAAAGTCGATCCTTTCTTTACTGTACTCGGCTGTTTGTCCACCTCAGCCTGCTGGTGTTGCAGTGCTGCTCTCCTTTACAACCGTCGGGCTCTACAGTGCAGCATTTCACTGCATATAGTGAAAATGAGAGCGTGTAAATATGAAACATGATTTGATCACCAGTGAAAGACTGTTCTGACTGATTCGCTAAGGCGGTGCTTTCCGACAGGTCATATAGTCCGTGAGTGACAAAATGACACTTGGCTGTTGTGGATTTGGGTGTTTGTATTCGTCAAAGACTGTGAGGGAAGAACTTCTTTTCTGCAACACTGAACAGATCAGAGGGGCTTAGTTCCAATAACTTCAGTCACGTTAATCTTTCATTCAAATCAATAATTTAAGCTTATAAATTTAAGATCTTCGAACCAGAACCTCCCGTATTTGGATCAAGTAGCTTGTACAAAACTTGGTAACAGCAGATACTCAATATTAAAATGATTCGGATTAGGGCCAAAAATGTTTTCATGCATTGTGGTCACACAGACCTTCAGACATTTAAAGCTACTACAACAGCTGATTACTAGATTTCAGTGGCCAACTGATTGCCATAAACATTTCAGTGTGTCACACTTTACATTTACATATGTGGCAATCCACTGCGCTTCTGCGCCAGAAAAACCCCGTTACCAGAACAGACACTTTACATGATTTTTTTATGTAACCTAGATTTTTACATAAAAGGTTTTAAAGTCTCTCCATCCCGATCCATTTTGATCGAAATAAAATGAAAACTAGCATTAAAAGAAATCCTACTCATGCAAAATACTACTGTTTGTGCACTACCCCCATCCATTAATGCATATTAAAAAAGGAACCCTATGCAGCAGTCAACAACACACAGCCTGTATCCAATGAAAGATCACAGCAAAGCCTTTTCTTTTTTCTAGCACAGGAAAAAGATACTCATTGGGATTATCTTGACAAACTGTGCTGTTGACATCAGTGATTTTCATTTCTATAAAACCCATTGCTATAAAGGAATGCAAACTCTGTTCCAATGCAAAGGTCTCCCTAGAATTTTGGGGTTTATTAAAAAAGTGTATTACCAATGGGTGGTAGAGTAGAAAGTCATGGTTGAGTGCCATCATTCCATTCTTTAAGGTAAGACCAGAGACCAGTAATTTCACAATGACTAATGAATAAGTTTATGAACTGCAAAAGTGGGCATCTACTAATGTTACCCCCTGCCCCAATTTCTGCACAAGCAGCACACAGTGAGCCATATTTGTCTAAATTTTCTACCCCCATCATATCAATTCCCAAATAATGAGTAGTGTACACAGAGTGTACACTGTTTATCACATGCTTTGAAACAAACTTCCTGCTTTCAGTGGACAAAGCATTTTTATTAAACTCTGGATCTGGATAATTCACATGTTAATGAAAGAAGTCCACTTCTGGGTCCAGACTTGATCAACCCTGGCTGTGACTCAGTCACCCCTCACCGCTTCCCAGAGCCTTCTTCCCTTTAGAGAGATGGATTACCATGGTGTTCTTTTCGGAGGGGCAGATAGGGTAGAGTTGAACAGGCGATCGGTGCCCATAAGACAGTTAGTAAATAGATCATGACCTGGAAGTGATAACGGTGTTGAAGCTCACAATCACTATGGAGGCTGTAACTCAAACCCAAAGCCTTGTGGGACGGGGGAGAAAATGGATTTTTAAAATGTAACAGCCATGTGTGCAGGTCATTTGAGGAAGTGGAAATGTTCAATATTGGTCATTCAATTTCAGGTCATTACTGATTAACGTTGAAATGACAAAGCACCTGATGTGTATTAAGTTGTGCACAGGCCTCATAGTACATTTTGTATTGTAATAAACATTGCAGCTGCCCCACCCATCTCTCCTGCATGGAAATGATATCCGCAAACCAGGAGGTTCGTCACTCCCTTCAAACTGGTCCAGCAACAGTACAGTGAGATAATATCAAACCCTGGAGTGACTACATGGAAGACAAGGACAACCATGAAGAAGACCTAGCGACACTACCTCATGTCTCATCTACCTCACTGGCACACCCTGGACCTCTTACAAGCAGGATGCTACTCATTTTCCAGTATAGTATTCAATATTTAATGTTTTCAAGCTATCCATTTTCTAGAATTATTTAAACCCTAATAATACGATCTTTGTGCAGCCCCTAAATCCAAATTACATTTTTGCACCCTTTTGCTGGCATATCCTCGCGTGGCCATGAAGGAGTTACAAATATATCCCATTGGAAGACTGACAGCTGTACATCTCATAGCATTTTTATTATGTTATCTTATTACAAACCTCTGTCCAAATGAATGATTCTGAGCAAGCAGTGAAGCTGTGATTCAAAGCTAATTCTGTTTGTTACTACAGCTTTTAATTTACACTGTTTGGTTTCATGTCATGCATAACAGTGGCACGCAGTCCATTGCTCTGAACATCAGTTTAGACCCGAAGCGATTTGTTGACTAATCGAACAGTCCATCGATCAACAATTTTGATAATACAATATTTGAAAATGTAAAATATTACCTTTTGCCTCTTCTCTGCTTTGTATCATATCATAATAATTATATACAGTCAATAAGGTGCAGACTATGGCAAAAGGTTCCTAATCCTGGTCTTTGACTGCCACTTTCCTGCTGGTTTGCCATCCTGTCAAGTCGTTAATTGCATTCACTCGTCATCCCAGGTGTAAGTCAGTCCCCTTATTACATGGCAGCACGGCTCTGGGTCCCACGGGCCAGACCTTAGAACCTCTGGAGTCGCACATGAGTAGGGAAATTAAAATAAACAAAAAATTTAAAAATCAGCCACTGAGATGAAAACAGTTTTCAGAGGGCGAACGATTTAAACTGAAACCAAAAAAAGGAGCATGACTGATATCCTTTCAAAGCCATCATATCATCACCATCTCTCTCTATATATTAGCTGGCCTACATCCAGCTAATACGGCATGATCATTCAACTACAGAGCTGATGTGACAGTTCACTGAGCTCACGTGGCAGATCAAATTGTTTCTTCCTCTATAAAGGGGATAACTGATGAAGAAAGCAGCCTCTGTGTTGACTCTGATCTGCGGCTTTAATCATGTCCCATTTCTCAACCGAGAGCTGCATCCTGTCACTCTTTAATACGGAGATACACTTTAAAGCTTTCACTTTTTAGTCAACTCCGGTCCATATGAACAAATGCACAAGCATTCAAGAATAATAATAAAAAAGAGCACATATGCACCACATCACAATACAACATTTAAAGTGAGATGACACCCACCACCCCAGCCATCTTGTATTCTCTATTATGCCAAATTATTGATGGGAAAGTACTGTAGAAAGCTCTTAGCAGCACACATTTTAAAACACTGTAGCTGCACAACATGTAATAACAGGGTGTTTCAAGTTGGGTTCAATACTTGCTTTTTAAAAAATTGTTTCAAGTGTTGTGGACAACCTGCTCTACTGGGAGACAAGGCTTCAGCATTTTAAGTGAAAGTAGATGATGCCTGTCAGGAGCTATGAGTGCATTTATGTGTCACTGTAGAAGTTCCTGGAATACATGCACATGTTTAGTTATGTCTATGCAATATTATATACAATATCATCTGAAAACCCATCACCACAGCATCTGACCTGTTCAAGTGATTTGTGGTATATCAGACATATCTGATATATTTGGCAAACGTCACAGCTTTAAAAGCAGGCCATGTTCAGTTTTAGGAATGTAACTATCAAGCATATAACACAGCCCTTTTAACCTTATCACCCCTGTCACAAAAAGCCAACGAAATACCAAATAGCCACTAGATAATTCATGTTTTCAGATCTGTGTAGGAACATTATTAACTACATGCGTAACGTTGGTCCAACCTTTTCCTTTCTGGGACAGGCTTTTCCTCCTAATCCTGCCCAGTGACCACGTGTTGCATGCTCAGGTCTAGCAAACCATCAGTGACTGACAAAAAGCCCAGGGGCTGGGTGCCTGCATGCTCACTCCGAAGCCACATTTTCAACTTCATTTGGACCGAGCGAGGCCAGCCAACCTGTTGAAACGTTCACCGTCCGACGTCAAAACCCCCCCCCCCCACACAAATGTTCACAAGCTTCCTCCATAAACAAGCCGACCCCTGGCTAGTAAACAGGCTAACTTTAGCCGGCCTGCCCCGGTCTTGTCACCGCACTGCCTCGATGTGTCTGGCTATTTAAGCTAGCTTGGGTGCTGCTAGCTTGATGCGCACTAACGTTACTTGGGCTGAGCAAGTGGGAGGAACAGTCTCGGCAGACACGGTCCCGTAGCTAGAAAATATGGGCCAGCTAGGAAGTGATGCCAACGATCCGGTAACCATGTTTGAACCAGCTGTCGCCATGTAATATTACCGGCTATCCAGTTAAACCCGCCGCCGTGTGCCGTTTACCTAAAGTCCAGACTCCCGTCCACAGTTCCCCACCCTGTGTATCATCCTCCAAAAAAAATAAAATAAGGTCAAGTCCAAAAATACAAGATACAAGACACGTGTCAACAAATGTCGAAAAAAGCCGACAATTACGGGAACTATCCGACGTTTTGTAGTTTCTATCGATGCAATGGTTGTCAAAACAACCCAGGGGAAACGGGCATACATGATAACCGTTTTATTATTTTTTTTAATCGCGAGTAACGTTAACACACATCATGGTGGAGCCAGTCTCAATGGCTGCTGCCGCTGTCTGACTTGCCTAGCATTAGCAGAGAGGAGCCGTCTTGCTCTGCAGCTGTTAAACGCTCATTAAAGCGGCCGAATTGGACATTTAACTTCTGAAAAGACGCACAAGTTCTGTGCGTCGGCGCCGGGGCCGTTTCTAAGTCCTGTCCCTTACCTTCGCTCTCTGGCCGGAGGGTGGACTGGTGAAGCGGCGCTGCGCAGCGAAGAGGTCCCGGGGAAGAAAGAGACTCCGCTCCGATGGCGGTAAAAGGGGAGAGAGATCCCGCCGCCTGCGCTCATATACATCCGACGTCATCACGTAGACCGGCAGTCACCGAAGCAACGCTGTTCATGGGAGGGGCACAGCGGCGGCGGTGCCCCTATAGGGGGGAGCAGGGGATGAGAGATCATCACCTCCACCATCATCATCATCTTCTTCTTCTTCCTCTTCACTATAATCACCTTCCTCTTCCTCCCCCTCCTCATTATCATCTTCCCTCTTCATCGTCAATTTCCTCACAATTTCAAACTTAATCATCATCACCTTGTTCAGCATCATGATCATCTCACCATCCCCATCATCCACAGACATTTTCATATTCTTCATCATCACTGGCTGGTACAAGAGCTCACCCTCATCATCGTCATCGTCGTCATCATCATCATCATCATCATCATCATCATCACTGCGACCCTCATTGTTACAGCCATCATCCCCATCTTCACTTTGTCAGCAATAGCAGCATCATTTAAATTAACATCTCAATAATCACCATCACCCATAACCCCCTTAGCCATCACCTCATCATCATCATCATCATGCGACACCTTATTGATTCTGGACATTCCCCGCTGCTTTCAGTCACATCTAATGGACCTCATCAGCAGACGGACATCACTGTGATATCAAATGAAATATTCAAGTTACGTTACAAATCCAAGATATGTTTACGCCTAGACATCATCAATGTGCGTCATTTAATTTAATTTCCCTGTAACTCATCCAGATATTTATACTGATGAACAGGGCCTGTCAAAGGGCCCACGGGATTAAAAGATGCACCCTGTACCATTGCAGTGTTATCGGGAGTAAGCGATTCATTGTCCTGACAGTATGAGAGAAGCCGCCACACCTCCCATAGCCAAATTACACCAGAACTACGACTTTTAGTATTACTTTTAAATCGCAGGGATCCCAAGCACACACAATGTACCTTCTTCCCTGGTATTAATGCCAGTGAAGAAACACAAGTGTTAAATAAGAGCCTCAATCCAGACTCACCTCATTTTGTTAAGATTAGCTTTCTCAGCGTGCACCTGCTGAATGGCTCATACATGAGGTCATTTCCTCAGTAGGTTTCCAGGAGAGCAGGCTGATTTGTTAATAAATGTAAAAGAATCCTGAGCTAGACTACAGTTAACAGTAGACTCTGTAATGAGGCTTCTCAAAACACAGATGGACTCATACAAGATCTCTCTCTCTCTCTCTCTCTCTCTCTCTCTTTTGACCCTGAATCAAGCCAGAGGCAAAGACTGTGAGGATTTCAGGGTGATTCATCCGTCAGGCAGCACCGGGCCGAGTGTTGCTAACACCAGGCGCGCTGCTCAGCATCAGTTCTCTCTGAGCGGTAGCTGGCACGGACCCAAAGGTCAGATCTGTCATCCTACGCTTTACCACGAGAGGAAGCCTTCCCATGTGTGCCTTCCATGTAGAGAGAGAGACGCGTAAGTGGATATTTCCCTGAGTCATGCCGGCCAGCTGCACAGGAATAGACAGAGGACCAGATAACTGGAGTCATTCGTAGGGGGGTGGGGGGTTCTAGACCTGCTATCTTTTACATTACAGTTACATCAGAGTCACCAGTGTGATGCTGGTGGTTGGTGAGGCAGCGTCACTGGGCCAGCTGGGAGGTTGGTCAAGGGCACCTTGAAGTGGCTGAAGAAGACAGAGAGAAAGCCATTTTGAAGTTTGCTCACAGAAACGTACACTTTGAAATGACGTTTTCCTAACTAAAACAAGTCAAATCTCAGTCTGTATCCATAAAGGCAAGTTTTCACAGTCAGTTATGTAAGATATTTGCATAGCATGTCCAACACAAAGGCCCTGGGACTGGCTCACCTAAATTGAAAGCAGCCTGCTGTTACGTGTCAGCCATGCTGTATAGTCATGTTCCTTCATGTGTTTTTGGGTACGTTTAAAGACTATAGGCTAGGCTTTACAAATAAACTTGTCAATAGTGATTCGACCTTGCGCTCATTCAAGGTTTACATTGGTTGGCCAATTTCTAGTAGCACTTGTAGGCTACAAGAAATACATTACCTCAGATTACTCAAAATGTGTCAACAGAAAACAGAAAAAGGTGTCACAGTAACAACCCACACAGTTTTACAGACAGGTGACGTACAATGTAACAACCATGAAAACACCCTGCAAATTTACAAAGGTACAGGTGATCTCACAATAGAAAAAAAGTGTTTTTTGCTTTCTGACTATGAGTATCACCAAGTGGTCAGGCACTTGGCATCAAACCCATTCACGAACTTGTGTCTTTTTTATTCACATCTGTAGCCAGCATAGTAATCCCAGTCATTTCCTATTAACTTAGAGACTCATTGCCACTGACATCGAGTTATAACTGAAACATTACCTAACACCTGATCAGTCCCTACATTAATAACTGTCATTAATGAATCCCGTGTGAGACTTGTACCGTAGCCATGTTTTACTCCAAAACACGACGTACAAAAAGCAGAAGATAACGTAACAAAAAAAGTATATTTTGTAAGCAAAATAGTTGCTTTATGCAGTAGCCTCTGTGTACTTTATTTACACAGCAGCCATCATTTTGTGATCAGCAGTTTATTTTTCAAGGAGTGGACTTTTTGGACTTAAACGTGTCAAATAACGAGGAATCTCCCTCTCTAAACAAAATCCTCCCCACTGAGTTTGCACTTATGGAAGGCAGCCTGGGCTGTCAGCAGGATATCTGATGAGCAACAGTCTGGGTGATATTTGCACCAAACAGAACACAGGGCAGTTTCGGGGGAGGATGTAGAGGTAACATCGACAGACCCAGCTGCATGGGAACGAGAAGCGAGCGCGCGCTAAAAACGCCAAAAAAAAAATGCCAAGGTAGGCTTGTGCCTGGAGCCAAAACACTGCCGCCAACTTCTCCACCGCTGCTGTTGAGAACTATTCCTCGGTTTGAAGTGAAGTGAATGAAAGAACCCTCTCCCCAGGCTGAGAAGATACGACCAGAGCAGGGACGTTAACCCAGAGTGATACAGGTGATAATGGCCAACAATGGAAGACTGCAGTTTCACTGGGAAAGCTTGGTTGGACAGATATTGATTGTTCCTTTTCTCCCTGACCGCAGGAATAGAAAATGACTCTGGAAAACCTGCAGGGAAACTTTATTCTTCATAGCGTGTATTCCCGCATTATATTTCTATTCTCACTTTTGACTATTTACTTTTTTTTTGGTGCTCCAGATGTGGGATTTGCACCTTAAAATGACATAACGTGAAACGGACAGATATAAAGAGTCTAAAATGATACATACAGAAGGTTTGTACTGAAGGCCACCCTCACGGTCCGCATCGACACTATTCATCTATGAGTGGTGGTTTATTCCAAGTTCCAACGTTTCAGTTTAGAAAGCGACAGTCACCTGAATTGTCTGTGTGGTGCCGTTCACCATTAGCAGTGGCGTCTGAGTGTGTCATCTGAAATGCTGCCTTGGATTCTACTCTGCTCTGACTGCATAGTTAACACCCTGTCACTGCCTCTGTTAATGATCTTTTTCTTTTTTTTTTTTTAAGAGGGTGGCATTTCAGTGACGCTTGGCTTTTATGGTAAGCTAGAATTACTGGGAAAGAACACAGTTAGGATTTAAACACATTTTCTAGCTGATTAGAAGTAATCAGCAGTTTAGGCCATTTGGGTTTCAGGAGAAGGACAAGTTGGGAACTTTTTTCATTTCATATTAGTATTCATCTCCATATTGGACACATTGTAATTCTGATCTGTGGTGGGGGTTAGATGAAAGGATTCGTTGTTTGGGGACCATGAATGTCTGAACCAAATTTTACGGGAATATTTTTTGAGATATTTCAAATGGTGGACCGACCTACTGACAGCTAGCATATCAAAAAAAATATGACATATATACAGTTACATGTTGTGCAATGCAATACATGTCATGAGCAACCGCTTCCATGCGATACCAGCAAATAAACTGAGCAGCTCTTGATGTACCCATGTATCAACCCAGTGTCCGTGGTAACCAAGCAGCATTTTAGCTTTAAAGCCGCTGTGTGGAGCCATGCTGGGAGGCAAAGCAGTGAGTTAGCGGACGAAAGAGCAAGTCAGGTGCATTAAGAGAGCAGTTGTCTTGAGGCAATTGGGAAAGAAATTAGAATTTGCTACGTGGTCTGAGTTTGGAAACACACCCTTTGCTCGCATGAAATCAGGCGGGCCTCTAAACGTAATCGGAAATGTCACAGCCCTCCCCGAGCGTAGCATTTCAGCCGGGGGGCGTCTGATTCTGGGATCCACTATCGCATTGGCCACTGCCATTCACAAGAGCTATCAAGTTTTAAGTGCATAAATAGTTCCGCTTTGTTTGCGCACGGTGACAGTGACCCGACGGTGAGCGGAGGGGAAATGCACACCGGATAGTGACTGCAAGTGCATTCAAGTTGAAAATTAAAGTTTCACCATCCCTCTGCATTATTAACAGACGGAGGACACTGCGACTGAGGGGAGAGACGCGCCTGCGAGCGTCCCCGGCCAATTAAGCGCCAAATAAAGAATAACGTGTTGACAGCGTGCAAAAATCATGACGTCATTCCTCGCCAGCGAGCAGGATATAATTACTTCGAGCAGGAATGGAGAGTTTTGTTTAATTTATTCAGTTTTTAGTTGAACAAACTAACTAAATACAGCTCAGTGAACAACATTCTCCCAACATATATTCCCTCAAAGGGTGTTTGGCAGTGGATGGCGCTACCTAACATGTCAGGTGTTCAGATATGTTGAGATCTGGTGGCTGTGAAGGCCATAACATATGATTCATGTCATTTTCATACACTTATGTAAAGTTTCCCCGATCATTTCTTAACCCATCCGTATCTGTTGGTGTTGCATGGCCTCAACCTCTTGCCTCGCTATGAAAGTTCATCTCTCTTTTTAGCATCAGAGCTTGGAGGAGGTCAGTGGGAATCGCTATGGAAACGACGCTGCAACAGGTTGGATCATAGGTGTAGAATAGTAAAATATCTACTCATGTGGGTTGGGTGGCATCAGGACTGCAGCCCAATAATAACACCTCAGACTAAACAATGTTCCCCAAAACTAACTGCGGAGCCTCCATTAGGGAGTGAAATGCCACGCACTTCTCAAGGGCACCAGGCAGCGCCGCGCACCGACGCATCCCGTGGCCGTCAAACTGCAAATTGCCACACAGAGCCTCCCATCCGCACAGCGAGGCTCTCTAATGGGCTGTTTAATGAGACCATCAAATGCTAATGGGACCTCAGTTGTGACTCTTGAGGCGCCCAGGCAAGGCACTCGGCTTCAGAGCGTGTGTGTGGGTGAATATTCCACCTCGGCAATTTTCCATTCAAGAGTAGACATAACATTTGGCTCCAGAGCGATGTTACTGCACATTGATAAGCACTGTGTCACACTCCACCATAATTGAAGACTCACAGCCCAGCTGATCAATAGCTCAGTAGCTAGCTATGTATCAAGCACTAAATAAACTGTATCTGTGTGCGTGTATGTGTGTGTGTGTGTGTGTGTGTGTGTGTGTGTGTGTTGTTTCTCATTTGTAATATTTAGCAGTGCTAATTCTTGTCCCGGCAATCCACCATCTGCTCACAATCTGCTCACAGATTCCTGCCCTCTGATTTCTCTTACCTGGGAAATTATTCCTCCTTCATCCTCTCTGTGATGCACACTTCATACAGAGCCCATGTGCAAAGTTTTCCTCAGTGACAATAAAATATGAATAACTAAATAAGCAAAAATCAAAGTTAGAATTTGAAAAGAAAAACCTTCCTTTGGTCTCATGCAGGGATTCAGACGGAAAACAGGAAAGCAGGCCCCCATTAAGACAAGGCAGGGGGGGGGGGTTACATACAATCAAAGATTTTGAGGAAAAGATTCATGCATTTAAAGACTTATCAGATGCCAAACACTGCACAGCGGGTTGTAATACTCACACACAGGATTTAGGAAGTAAACTACTGAAATATGACATT
Source organism: Enoplosus armatus (assembly GCF_043641665.1). NCBI lineage: Eukaryota > Metazoa > Chordata > Actinopteri > Centrarchiformes > Enoplosidae > Enoplosus > Enoplosus armatus. Next base: position 15,201,384 of record NC_092201.1, on the reverse strand, counting down.
CACATTACAAAATGATCCCCCAGGAATGTCTGCTTGCATGCATGTGATTGGCCAAAGCCCCCTGCGCCGATGGACTGGCCCCATTCACGCAGGGCTCAAGTCGGTCTGAATGCGGCCTGAGCCTAGCCGTGCTAGCATCTCTGTGAGGCCTTACTTAGGCATCGTCGCGCTGTTGAGCTAAGTGCTGACAACAGCGTGCTAACATACTCACAATGAAAATGTTAACATGTCGATATTTAGGAGGCATCATGTTTACCATGTTCATCATCTTATTTTGGCCTGTTAGCATGCTAACACTTGCTAATTAGCACTAAACACAAAGTACAGATCAGCTGTATGTATTCGGTCATGAACCTGACGGTGGCACTAGAATGAACATTCAGGAGATTACCAAATGTGTTACAATTCATCCACGTGAAGAGCATAAATGTCTATTCCAGTTTTAATGGGAATCCATCCAACAATTTCTCTCAACCTCATGGTGGCACTAGAGGAAAGGTCAGAGTATCTGACCAGAGTCAGTGCCCTCTGGGGACAATGAATGTCTGTACAAAATTTCATGGCAATCCATTTGGCACTTGATATTTCAGTTTGGACCAAAGTGGTGGACCGGCCAACACCGCCACCCCGAGAGGCTTGCTGCTAGCAAGACAGCTAATCTGCTACTTCAGGGCTATGTGGATGCGTCTTGATCCGTTTTGATTGACAGCGTCCGGCAACTTAATAAATCTGTCTTGTGAAATAACCCAGACTATTTGTTCTTTGGCAGAAAATTGTGTCTTCGTGTACAGTAGGACCCCATAGCTGAACCATATAAGAAGCTGATTGAGATAACATGATTTCACAGCCTTCAAGGTCAAAGGTCATGCCTATGGATTACATACCAACCTCTTCGGCACCAGCACGGGCTAACATCTGAGGTCGTAATTCTCACAGTCAGTGGTTTCTGCTCTTCGGCTCTGCTGGCCGGAACTGATGGCAACACTGTCAACAACTGCAAAGATGTGACTCGACATCTTCTTAGAAGCTGTAAGGAGAGATGGCTGACCGAGGTGCCAAATTTAAATATTAATGACAGCTACCTGCTTCCTTTAACCCTTCGCTCCCCTCCTCTCCACCCAGAAAAAAAAAGGATTATTACACGGGTGACGGCAAACCTCTGAGTGATGTCTGAGTGAACACAGTGGGGAGGTGACGAGGAGTGAGAGCAATGTCTCGTCTCAGTGACTCAGTGCTACCGCTAAAATTAGCACCAGGGCTGATGTTGGCTCAGCTGCAGTCCAATAATATAAGGAAGGCTTCAAAAAAAAAAGAAAAAAAAAAAGGAGACAAGTAACATCTGACAAACAGAACATCCTGTGAAATTTCTGGAGAAATGATCTTTAAACCAGTTGATCAAGCTTCTGGAGCAGACTGAACTATTATATAATCAAAGCTGCAATAATGACATGCATTTTTTCTGATTAAACATTAATGATACATTTGATAACCCTAAATTCTCCAATATTCCTGAATTTCTTTGTGTGGCTTTGGGATGCAGGATCCACTTTTCCCCCCTTTTCCCCATCAATAAGCTTTCAATAGCATCATACATATTCTGTATCAACTGGATGGTGCCCTAGGAGACATCTCAAAATGCACAGAAGGTCAGTTACTGTTATGACCTGCCGGCAGGTGACCCGTGGTTACCCTGGTAACAGCGAGTGCATTTTAATACTACAGCAAACGCTCGTTGAGTTAAAAAATAAAGTAATAAAGAAGCCAAAAATAACTGCAGCTGTATTTCATGCTGTGCATTGTGCAAATAGTAGTAATAGTAGTAATAACAACAACAACTTGAGGCTGACATCAATGAGATCAAATGAAAAACAGTAACACTGGATTACATACACGCATCGTTTCCTTCGAAATCCGTGAAGGCAATTTGAACCGAGAACGGCGGACTCCGCCACAAACAATGGAAATTAACACATAGAAGTAATTACAGAATGTGAATACATTGAATGGCTATTGCTGAAAAAAATGCCAACCATTTGTTTGATTTCATGAAAATCTCAAGAATTATAACTTTAAGGGGTTAAGGAACCTTTATGGCTCAGGATAACATGAAACAGTATTCATTATGTTCTGCAAGTACCAATCTGAACACATTCCTCACAACATCTGGACCGTCACTGGCCGCCAGCAGCAGCCTATCTAATTCAAATGTTAAAATGAGTTCAATCATAAGTTTTAGCTCTTTTAAAGTTCCTGCGCACCCACACGGGGTGTTTTTCGCTTGCTCTGGCTGATTAGACCTCTCCTCAGGTTGAAGGTGGCTACCAGCATTGTCCCGCCCTCGGAGGTGCAACAAAAACGAAACAGGAGAGCGAGGGAGATGTCAATCAAACACAGTCTGTACGCGCCCACAAAGAGCTCCAATCGGGTGAAATAAGTGAAAACACCTGTGAGGAGGCTTTACTATAAGCCCTTAATGATTTGAACAGACGGCCCAAGGTCAAAGTCCAACCTAGCATGTCACAAGTTCATTTTGTGTGCATCATTAGCCAACCGGGGGGGGGGGGGTACCGGGACACTCCGCTGTAATGTCGCAGTCCGACTGCTGAAATCTGCTTCCCATTCAAGACACGTTCGCCAGTTGACCCGCCTCTTCCACTTAGCGCAGAAATCTGATTCTCTCATTCAGGAAATACTCAGCGGCGAAATAATACAAGCAGCAAGAGAAGAAGGGATGCTGTCTGCAGCTACTGACAGTGAAGTGTTTGATAAAACGTCATATGATTAACAACTTTGCTGTTGTTAGCATGCTAGCCACGCCAGCTCCCACAGTTTTATGTCCACAACCCCACCCATGCTATTTCCTATTTCTTCAGTGGAATATAATTACTTATTTCCAGAATCTGTCCTTTAAGACAACGTTTGTCCTCTCTCATCTTGACAGCTCGTACTTAGCCTACGCTGCTGCTGCTGCTGCTGCTGCAACAACAAACGGAGAGAGCCCAGGCAACGAGTTACCTTTTCACTCACTGCTCTGTCCTCCTGCAAATGGCTCTGCTGACAAGACTGTGATGGGTGTAATCCACCGGGCCCCTGACAGACTGGATCCCGGCCCGCGCTCTCTGTCTGCCACCGCAGAGCATAATGGGAATTTCAGTTTGATCTGCCAGATGGGATTTTTGTCACAAAGCGCCGCTGTAAAACTTGTGACAGTGACTTGTGGCTGCGGAGGAGCTCAATCACTGCACTGTTTGATTTTCTGTCTCGGCCCCTTGCTTGTCCCGGCGTGATGTACGACTGGAGGCGCGCTCGTATTCTTTCATTCCAAGAAAGGAGGAGCGTGGCACATAAACTCAGGGGACAACGGGAGCTTAAGGTATGATGCTGCATCAGAATTGAGCATTATCGCCAAAAAAACAAAAACAAACATCATGTCTGAAGCTTCGCACACGCACGTACACACACGTGGCGGCTGAATCACAAGGATCGGCCGTGACATCTCGGTATCCTGTGAGCACACACACACACACACACACACACGGTAAATGGGAGGAAAAATAGATCAAGCTTGGCAGGGGAGAGAGAGAGAGAGAGAGAAAGAGGGAGAGGCAACTGGCAGCCGCCTGCCATCCCCAGCTTACACAAGAGGCCTGATAAATACTTAACTAGCCTGTAGCACATGGCATAAACTCCTGTTGCGTAACAGGCAGTGAATAAGGCTTGGGAGGCTGATGGTGGGGTGCAGGTCGGAGGGGGCCGGGTGGTATTGGTATCTGGGGCTACAGCGACTGTGTGACACCCCCAGCCCCCCACCCCCCCCGCCCCCCTCCTCCCTCCTCCCTCTGTCTGTGTCAGTGCGGAGCTTCCAGCTGTGATCTTCTGGATATTATTCTGGTGTTGTGTCACAGCCTCATGTTCGTTGCTGGATGATGTGCCATCCAATTCTCTCGAGCATGAAAAGTAGGGTTTTGGGTTTTTTTTTTACGAGAGACAGGAGAGTGTAATGAAGTGGCTTGGATCCAAAATGATAAGGTATTTCAGAGACGTCAACGTCAACTCATTGCAATCTCTTCTTTGGCAAACTGACAAGGAAGAAGAGATTGAGTTTGGTAGAGAGGTGAAGACTGGTTTAAAATAAGTAGAGGAAACTATCACTAGATATTAAATGAGAAATAGAAAATGATTCTTTTTTTAATGCCAACAAAACTTGTATCCAGAGACAGAGCACAAGCTACTACTTGCTGCAACCACTCAATCACAAAAGGATGGAGTGTTGGGCCACTCTTACAGCTCTCATCACTCTCAATTCCTGCAGCAACAGGTAGTTGCACTCCGTGAAGAAGCTCTGATAAACTGCTCCGTATAAATGGCAGAGGCACAGTTAGCCACGAGGTAGGCGAAGCTAGTCGGCCATTTAGCAGCTAGAGAGTTCGATATTTGCCTCAGCTCAGTTGGTGGAGCTAAAAGGAGAGAGAATACTTTGCCCACATCTGCTGGATGTGTAACTAGGCCACCGCCTGCTAATGCTAACTGTTTGCCTTATCAACTCTCCGACTCTCTTTCTGTTTCCAGGGCTAAGAATGAACATTTAAGCTGAATTACTCCGTTCAACTGAAACCTTAAAGATATGGCATCTCGCAGAGGGCGTCACAGAGCTGAAGTTGTTGGGCGACAAATAGGTAACAGGGCCTCTATTTTGTGTTTTAAGATGACATCAGGTTTCATTGTAGGCCCTAAAGTGGATATAGATACTCCACAGGAGCCCTGCTACAGACTCCAACTGACTTAATGAGAGGGAAAAACACTTGTTTATGTGATTTCTCTATATGCAGAGATTGACTATATGAGGAAAAAAACAAACGATGGCGTTTCCATTATCATTAAAATACTCCTCTCTCTCTCTCTGCAGGCAGGTTTGACGGTGCTTAAAAATAGCTCTACAGTGAAATGAAAAAGCCTCTCTTCCAGAGCTCTGGTTTGTGCCGTCAAGCTGCTCTGTAATCCTATTCACCACTGTCACTACAATGTGTCGCCACACTCGCTGGGCAGTGGAATAACAGGCCCCGCTTGCTCCCTCCCCTAAACCCCCCCCCCCCCCCTCCCCCCAGCCCGGCTCCGCTGACAGTAATCTGTGACACAAGTTGACCAGGAGGACTCTGGAAATATTATGCCTAAAAATACGTGTGCGCATGTTACGAATTGACTTCCAAAGTTAGGAATTGAAAAACGAGGGGGGGGGGGGGGGGGGTTGGGATATTTCCAGCTGCAGTGTGAACACAGCCCACAGGACGTCAAGAATAGAACACGATGAAAACATTCTACAACCGCTTTAGATCCCCAAAATGACAAGGGAAATGAGAATACATTTCATTTAATGTGATGCATAAAATGTATCAGCGCTGTGGAGATGTAACAGAACCGTTGAGTCACAAATATTCAGGGAGGATTAAAAAAAAAAAAAAAAAAGCTCTGGAGGTTCAGTCTCCAGACGACTGTCACTCCCTGAAGCCCTCACGCATCAGTGTAAATAAAGAACAGGAGTAAAATTAAGCCAGGAATAATTTGTTGACGGCACGACCCAGGGAGGCATGTTGCACAAACTGCTTTAAGACAGAAGGGCTTTGAAGGACGGGCGGAGCAGAACTATTCCGGCCCTCGTGAAAACCTTGAGGATCTGCCTCTGACTTCCTCCAAAAAGCGGCTGAGTTTCAGTGAAGCCTTTCCTTGAAGCCGGAAGTCTTTTTTTTTTTTGATTTTCCCCCCCATGCATTATTCACGGCCCCGGCCTATTTACGGAGCCACTCGTGAATCCGTTAGCCGCGAACGGTGGAGTGCCAAGGCTCATCTATGAGCAGCTTCACAGGCACATGAATCCATTCATAACCTCCCAGACAATGACAACAAGCAGCTGGGCTGTTTTAACCTGGCTGCGGCTAATTCGCGGATCACGTCGTCATCTCGTCCGCGACAAATATGAGCAAACATGAAAGCAAAAGGACGCAAAGCTTTGAAAATTGGGAAAACGCCAGACTACATCTTATTGACTTTTTAGCCATGCCAGCGCTACTTTGTTTCGCTACATCACCCAATTAGCCTAAATGAGCTACTTTTGTGGTATTTCTACGCAGATGTACCTGTCAGTGACTCAGTATACACTCTTATTCTTGGTAGAACTGTACGTCAAGCTTTTGACCCTTTCCCCTCACTCGACGAATACAACTGTGAACTGAAATGAACTGCAACATTGCAACATTGAATGTCGGCGTGTGAGCAGTTGTCCACGGGGAGAGCGGGGCTGGGCCTCTGAGGAGACGAGGATGGGGGGGGGGGGGGGGGGCTCCTAATCCTCAGGTTCAATGAAAAGCGCCACATCGGCTGGTTTGGGTAGAGCGAGGTCATTGTCAGGGGGCCGTTTGCAGGCATGTGGTTGGCTCTCACGCTACATCCAGAGCCCCTGCTGAACACTGCAAACCCGCAGGCCGCGGGACGGTGTATCAAGCAGGGCGTAGTAAAACAGAATAAAGTTACACCGCGAACAATAAAGCGACATAACGCAGGCAGTGATGCAGATCTCAGGCCAGTGTCAGAGTGGGGAAAAAAAAAATGAGTCACAGATGGCACCGCTGTCCACCAAGGCTTTTTCTTTTATGAAAAACAACACCTGAGAGGGCGTTCATCACCGTTATCATTGGTGTGGAGTACACAACCATTAAATCAATATAATAGAAGCAGGTATGTTGATTTCCGGAGCTCTTTCAGCCGAGAACCCACGTATTCATCTGCAACAAAGGGAGTTTTAGCTGCGCACTCATCACCCACTACCTCAAAAATAGTCCCTGCAATTCCAAAACACAATGCCATTTTTGTATCTCTACCTCCTGGAGCTTCTGCTACCTGTTTTTTTTGGCATATTGAACATAACGTATGCTGTGTTGAGTGAATCAGCAGAGCCAACCGTCCCGTGGGGACACATGAATGGTTTTGGGGTCTATGCTCTCTCTCTCACAGGGGAAGATCACCTTTCCTCTAATCAGTTCTTCCTTTGGGGCGGCAATATGGAAACCTGGAACCTCAATCTATCGAACCATATTTCCTGACGGTCTCCACCAACCGTGGTCTAACGAAGGCACAGTTCAATCAAAAATAATCTTCTGTTTCTTTAATCCCGACACCGGCACTGCAGCATCTAGCCACTGCGCTCCACGGGACCACAGAAGCATCTGGAGCTTCGGTAATGAAAAGCCCCCCCCCCCCCCCCCCCCCCCCCCACCAGTCCGAAAGCTCTCAGCAGCGTCCTCTCTTAACCTTTCCTCCCACACACGGAGTCCACTCTCTCTGAGTCATCCTGCCATTGATTGTTAGCTTTCAGTGCTCCACTGGCAACGGCAGAGCCTTCTGCATCTTACATCACATCTGTTTATCCGTCTGCAGCATCAAGATGCATTTCGGTCCTCGTCCGATTTCTTGTCATCCGACACTCCCTGTCTTTGCCATGCTATTTTGCTGCCGCATTTGAGGCACGGGGCTGGCTGCGTGTTTATCCAGAAGTGCATTGTCCTTTATTGCATTTATCATTTGTATGTGGAAATAAACTTAATCCTGCTGTGTGACCTACGCAAAACCTCAACAATATAGAGATCTAGTCCGTAATGTGAGAGTCAGAAGGTGACGCGTAGTTGGCTTGTTATCATAGATAGATTACTGAACGGGTCTACTAGGTACAGGCCAAGGACCAGAGCCTCTGTATGAAGGGACTGTTAACAAAATGACACAAAAGGACCACAAAGAGACAGAAAATGCTGGTTTTTCAGTCTGGGTGTCTAGCCCCTATAGGAGGGGTGGGGGGCCTCATCTGTCTATGGCTGTAGGCTAGTTGCGAGTTACAAATACCTGCTATTTATTGATATTATTTATTATATATATTATAAGAATATTTAAAGTTGCTTGTTTGACGTGTGTTTATTACGCTGAATAAACAATGTGACTATCATAATAATGTAAAGGTAATTACTGCCAAGAGCCAGGGCTTTAAATGTGAGTCCACAATTTGACTCATTTTAAATTGTTTGGCCCCAAAGTTTCTAAGGCGGTGTTGTCTGCTGCTAATAATACACAAGCGACACATCAGTGGATGTGACAAAGATGAGTTCAAAGTCCTTTTTTTCCCACCCTCGCTTTCATTTGTGGACTGTTTTTTCGAGGGTCTTCATTTCTCACACGTCTTGTCTTCTCTTACTTCTCCAGCGTTGTCATCACATTGCATGAAGACATCACCGGATTTGCAGAGCGTCAGAGAGCAAAAGCCGTGTTCTTTCAACCCACTTCTAACACGAACACAAAAGTTGAATCAAAGGAAAGCTAAGTTAAGACTTTTCTCTTTCGCAGCATCACCCTGCGTCACGTTTGCAACAGGAGGCGGGCACTATGGTTCTACCGCAGGAGTTACTGGCGGACACGTTTTCCACTCATTTCTACCTACTGCCTTTTCCCTGTCGCTTGATCAGTCACGTATCTAAAATAGCGATGATTTCAGAGCCAGGCTGGTTTGTTGTTGTTGTTGTTTGTTGTTGAATAGCACAGACGGCAGAATGGAATGAAATCCTCAGATGGAGGCACACCTCAGTCCAGAGCTGAGAATCACACCATTTCCTGCCTTCACAGGTTGTCAGCTTGGTCAGAAAAACAAAGCTGGATATGACAACATAACTCTGTTAGTGACAGTGACCTTGAATATTCTCAGAGATTGGAAAATCATACATTTGCGAGAAATTTCTACATTGGACCTAATGCGTCGTTGTCCAAATGTCCAGTGGAACAGACTAGGCAGACTAGGAGTTCACCATTTCAGTTAAATACATGTGCAGTTCCTTGGAGCTAGCATCGAGAGGCCAACAGAAGAACTGCACCTTCCCAAATGGCCTCAGCCATGCTGGCTTGTGTAATAATAAAGTTACAATTGCAGGAATCGTTTTGGGAAAAACACTCATTTCGCTTCCTTGGCGCGTCCTTGGAGCCAGATGGGAAAATCGATGCCACTCATGTTAAATGTGGAGCAAGAGCCAGGAGACGGTTAGCCTAGCTTAGCATAAAGACTGCAAGCAGGAAGAAACAGCTGGCCTGGCAAAAGTAAGGACTCCAGGTAGTCCCTGCAAACCGCTGTATTTTTATACTTTGGAAATAGCTAGGCTAGCTGGCTAGCTCCTCCCTGCTTCCAGTCTTTATGCTAAGCTAAGCGAATATGCATATTTCCCAAAATGCCAAGCCATTCCTTTAAGTTGTTCTTGCGCGCTGCACATAGGTGGCTCAGTGGTGCTTTATAGTAGCGAAAACCGAAAACAGATGAGAGGAGCAAAGCAAATCCGCTTTGTCTAGATGAGGCATGTACTTAATGTTGCTCAGGAGACTCTTAAATGTCACTCTTGGTTGAAGCGCAAAAATGTCTAAAATGCGTCACCTCCCGACGTTTCCATTTAAGGAGGGGCTAAATGAACTGTGAATTTCCGATGCATGATAAAAATATAAACAACGTGTTCCTGTATTTAAAGCAACAGAGTAAGCCTGTCACCTAAAACCGGCCCAAATGCCAATCCTCGAGACATGTTTTTGTCTGGGTCAGGACAGAGCGTAACCAGACCGAGCAGAGACCAACAGAGGTGTCTGATAAGGAGCTGAGGAGTCAGCAGTTTGTCGGCCACACAGACAGGCAGGAGGCAGCGCTTCAAAATCTCTGAGTCATCGCCTGGCTCGCTTCGGTTTGCTGCCCTCCTTCACCAGCGGCGGCACCACTTCTCCTTCTCCTCTGTCGTTTCAGCCATCAGCCTCAGCGGCGGCACATGCAAATACAGCAGTTAGGACCCTTCAGTTTCATTAGCGGGTAGAGAGTGGACGGGGGGGTCAAACTGGGGATTTGATGGGAGCAAGGATGTGGCGGTCTTTACATCCGTGGTCACATGACGACAAAAAAGAGCTGAATGTGAAATCACAGGACAGGTTTTTTTTGGAAGGTTTAGATTATTTGCTGAATAATAAGAGATGATACAGGAGGTGAGATCAGTGCAGGTGAGACACACACACACACACACACACACACACAAAAAAAATCCCAATCGCGATCACAAAACGGACCAAAAAGACGTCCAACACACTCCAACACAAAAGGAATCAGTTTTCGCCCGTGTGAAAGTGATTCCTCTATTTATAGCGGCACGCTCCAGTGATGCAGCCTGAGACTGCCAAGTGAAAAGACAGACGATAAAGGGAGAGAGGCAGAGAGAGGTTGTTTACGTGGGACTAATATTTCCCAACTATAGTGTTGGCGGTAACTCTAATTTGGTTCTGAGCATCTTTCATAGAAAACAGACCCACCGGATCTCTTTTAGTGCGCAGTACGCAGAACATGCTGAGTGTGAGCGTGAGTACGCAGTGGGTTAGTGTGCGATTTCGAACACACTCTAGTCTGTGTGGATCTCCACCATCCTTCAGAGGTCAAAGGTCGTCAAACCTTTGGCGCACAGACCCACGGCACTTATTGTCTGAGTCCTCTGTTGAAAACGCTGCTGTGGTGAAACTGTATCTGAACAAAGCGTGCTGTGTTGCGCCACCTTTAGATCGGCTTTTGTTTTTATGGCGACGCAAAGCCAAATGAAGGAAACCTGAGACAGGGCCTGGGAGTCTATTAATGAAACAGAGAGGGGCAATGTATGCAATAACTTGTCCACTCTTGACTATGGAAGGGCTTTTAGCTAGTGGCCCTAGGAATGGTAATGCCGGCCCGTCCACCACTTTGGAGCAGACATAAATATCTCCACAACTTTGTGGATGGATTGCCACGAAATCTAAGAAAAGACATTCATGAACCCCAGAGGGTTTTGGTGATCCCCTGACTTTTCATCCAGCACCAACAGCAGGTCAAAACTTGGACTGACATTACATCTGTGCATATTTTGCACAGATATTCATGTTGGCCTCACGATGAGTTGTAATTTGGTGATCCCAATATCTTTTCATCCAGCGCCACCGTCGGGTCAAAACCTTCATTTCTCCAATACATTCGCATTGGCCATACTTTGTGTTGCGCGCTAATTAGCGAGCATAACAAAGATGGCGAACATGGCAGACAAGCGCTAGCGTGGCTGCAGACTCTTAGTCTCAGTTGGTTAATTAGGATTGGTTTTGTTTGTCAGTGGTAATATAACAGTCACAATCGCATACGTACGTTGGCCAAAACCAGATGGAACTGCATACACACACACACACACACACACACACACACACACACACACACACACACACACTGGCATGTGAATGAAATGCTGGGGCATCTACATGATATTAGCTATTTTGCAGTCCAATACCATTTGAGCGAGCAGCCGACATGAATGTCAGAGCAACAACAGCATCCCGCGTGTCCGTCAGCAGCCACGTGCCGAGTGCAAACGTCGGAGTGACACACTCCCTCGTCAGCTGTCTCAGCTAATGTCAGCTCAAAATGTCACATTCAAAGGATAAACATCGTCTGTGCTTGCGAACAGACGGTCCTCAGGCGACGCATATGTTTCCCCAAACCGACACACCTGCTTGCACTGGCCACACGTTTCCCGTTCTATTTTTTTCAAGAGAAAATGGACATTTTCACGGGATTCTAGCTGCATAAGCACCACAGCCCCAGGAAAACAGGGTTGCCCTGAGCAGCGGCACGTCTGTATTTAAGGTGTGCATGAGAGGGGGAGAGACAGAGAGGCAGGCAGCTGTACTTATAGGGGTTCCCCAAAGCAATTCCTCTTTCTAAAAATAGCTGCAGCTCTGCCAACCTGGACAAAAAAAAAAAAAACCCCATCAGGATCCAAGGCATGCATTCAAATGAAGAGAGAGAGAGAGAGAGAGAGAGAGGGAGAGGGAGAGGGGCATGTTGTGAAATCCATTTCATTAAACTAAAGCTCACACAATGTTTGATGGTCATAAAATATCCAAGAAAGAGAGACAAATTCACCACCATATATATACTTGAGAAATAACCTAGACCAAAGAATGTCCCCAAAGAAAATGATGGTGACGGCGCTTTCGCTCTTGTATTGTACTTTGGAGGCACTGCCCAAATTACATGTCACGCTTTCCTTATCTCTGACCCAGATGTTAGGACGGAGGAGAACAGAAGGCAGGGATGGAGTGCAAAGAGCTGGATACATGGACGCTGCCCTGAGAGTCAGCTAGGTGGCTCGACGGTGTGTTTCGAGTCTGTGTTGTCTAGGGGGGCGGGCGGGGAGAGAGGGGAAAAAAAGAAAAGAAAAAAAAAGAAAAATCGTGATAAAAAGACGACTAAATGCTCCACTAATCCGGCCGTGAATGAGAGCGGCTCGCTGCAGCAGTTCTTTTATGCTCTGTCGATTCCACTGGGAGATAAACACAACGCTGAGCCAGCACCCAGCGCAACCTCACCAACCCCGCTGCACTGCAAGAACTGCGGATTACCTCATTTTTTATGTCCGTTAACCCATTTAAGCCTACTGGCGACTACAGATGCCAAAGTGGGCAGAGGGCTACACACACACCCCCTCTGTCGGCCATGCTGGAGGTCCTCCACTCTTCACCTACAGTTCTGTTAAGTGGAGCTGTGACCCAAAATGTTTCTAGCTGCTCAAAGATGTTAAATTACAGCATTTATTATCAATATATCAATATATATATATATATATATATATATACAATAAAGATATATAGAATCTTGTCTGGTGTTAAACCTCCAATGTTAAAACTAACTTTTACTAATAATGCTACCACCTACACCTCAAGTCTTCTCTGTTCATCTCACAATTTCCAGCCAGAATTGTTCTCTTTTCTCACACAGCCAAGATGGCCGTCATATGATACAACGGGAGATTTATGACACATTAAAGCCTCGCTATCACGTCCTTAACTCATGACATTTATGGGATGTTGTGTTGTATGGGAAGGGATACAAATGAATAACGAGCGTGAAGAGAAACCCCTTCCTAAAGAGGGTCCAGCAAAACCATTTGCAGAAGAAGAGCGTGCAATGAGGTGACGTACTCTGGAGAGTGCCAGCCAAATATTGGTCATATCAGGTCTGTCATTTGTGTCTAGTCCATCACTGAATCACCTCCACACAGTGATTCGGGCTGCAGGGTTACTAACAACTCATGCAACCACAGTATATATGCTGTAAATATTAACAGCCTCCTCTAATAAATAAATAAAAACCTTGGGTGAAGAAACGCACACCGTCTTCATGTGAAACAAAAGCAATGTGCATGCTGATCAGAGTCGGTGTGTGTCAACGTGCCAGCATTTTCAACTGACTGTCTTTAATACAGTGTAACACGGCGCTCAGTGTCCACTGATGCAAAGCATTGCCGTGGAGTCGCGCCCCGGCAACATCACGTCTGGCGGCCCGTTGCCAGGACGATGCCAAGGGGGAGGGGTCCGCGGAAAAAGGACGACGGGAACACAGCGAGGAGGGCAGATTGCGTGATGATAAACAAAACATGAGGTGGTTCCCTTCTCGTCTGCTACGTCCTTCACTTTCTCTCTCCTTCCTTCTTTCCTTTCCTTTTCTATCTGCTCATCTTCTTCTTTTTTTCTCCTTTCTGTCTCAATGTCCATTCTCTCTTTTATTGATCCTTCCTTCCTCCTTTCACTCACTCGTCCCTGTCATCTCTTTTTTTTTACCTTTCCTCACACTCCTACCCTTCCTTTCTTCCTCCTTCTTCCCTTCCACCTTCTTTCCTTCCCCACCCTCTCCTTCCTCCCTTTGCCCTTATCTGCTTCTCACCTTCTCTTCTCTTCCTCCCTCCCTCGCTTTCAACATACTTGTTCACTTCCTTCCACTCCCTTTCTTGTTATATCCCTCCCCGCTTCATACCCTCCGTCCGCCCCTCCCCGTCTCCCTCCTCGTTCCCTCCTCCCTCCTCCCTCGTTCCTCTCCAGCCTTGAAGGAAAGCCAGCCAGTCGTCGGGATGATGTATCCTAGCAACAGCGACATTCTGCCCATTCAGCATCAGGATGAACCAAATTTAATTTTTGGATGAAGAGGAGAGAGATTGTGATTGGGCAAAGTGGGAGGAAGAAAAGGGGTGAGGAACAGTAATACCCATCAGCTGATACCAGACATTTTTTTCCCTTTTCTTTTTTTTAATTGTACAGTTTGTACCTAACGTCAATCACACAGCATTCATTTAAACAACAAACACTAACTGCGCTGCATGGATTTCTGGAGACCTTGTCCACGCGTTCCAAAACAAAAGCGTGTAACGATGGCCGAGGGATAAAGACCTCTGAAGTTTCCTCACGACTAACGGCATCACGTTCTCTGAGTACGAACAAGAGGCCGCCCAAGACTCATTCGAACGACGCGTCAAGTTCAGATCCGTCTAAAAGAAAATGTCTCTTTCTGGAGATGTTCGAAAAGGAACGCAAGGCAAAAGCTACGTCGATACATATTGAGTGAAAGCTGTGTTAGCTCATATCTCTTTCCGGCTGGTGCTGTCTGAACAGCCTCACTGATGAAAAAAAAGACATAAATACTGCAGAAAAAGACGAGTGAAATCCATTTTCGCCTCCCTGGTTCCTGAGGTCAGCAACAGAACCTCTGGACCCAATGTGGATTCAGCACCTTGGTGAGAATACTTCATCAGAGTGGACGTTTGCGGTTGGAAGTGTTCCTAGCAAACATGGCATCCTTCATTTGGAAAACCTTATGAAATACTTTGATGCCTGCCTGATGTTTAAGATTTTAGATGGCAAAGCTCCCCCACCACTTTCTTAAGCAGAAAAGCTCAAACAGCGGGTGTAGTGGGAAAATACAACACATCCCTTTCACACCCTGAAGAGCTTATTTTAGGTCACAGGTATTTGCTGTGGTGCCCTTTTGACCCTAGCAAGGAACCGTAGCCTTTTCTGCATGTTCTCAGTGGTGCATTTTTCAGCTGATCCTTACAAGGTGACGACTGTCAAAGAGAGTGACGTATGTCTTACTAGCGTTCACATTCTTTGCTGTACATGCTGTATAAAAGCGGACCACTCTGAGATGCAGTACGGTCAGCCGGGCAGGGGCGCCGGAGTTGCTGTCGGGGGCCGTCCGTCTGCAGACGTGAATAAACCACAGGAACAACGCCCTTGTTGCCAGTCTGCTGTTTTTCCTAAAATTCCCACGACAACGGGCCTACTAGGTCTGCTCTTAGAGGGGGTTGTGTAATCCCCTACAAGACCGGCTCTAATACCCAGTCTTACCTCTCTGTAAGAGCTTCTCAAATGTGAAATCCCTCACCAACTGAAATAAAAATAAATGCACCATTTATCCATTTAGATTTTATAAAGTGCTGTTGCTTTGCATGGCTTTGCATGGCCACATGGACTGAATAGTGGATGCGGCCGTTGTATTGCTGCATCAGTGTCGAGCTGCTTCCTGCTCTGCATGATTTGTTGCATTTGTTGTCACTCATCGCCTCATGCCTGCATTTCTTAAACTGTCCACTTCACTGATTTTGCGACGTGGCTGGGGCCGCAGCTGAAAGTTAGCGGGCTGGCTAACGCTGGCATATTTACAGAAATGATGATTAATGTGTGTTGTCCTTATGAATAAACAAGTGGAATGAACCCTGAAGGATGATCTCTTTCAACACTGCGCCAACATTTTTGGACAAACTGAAACTCTATTTTGTAATTTAAGTGTGAAATACTGACTTGCTCTCTGTAATCATCACCAAACCCGTGGGAGAGACCACAAAACATGACTTCAGTAAGAGGTGAAGAGTTTTCATCAATTCACTCAAGTGAAATTGAAAGTAGAAAACATTCATTTGGACTTTCTCAACAATATACACTTGAGAGTAGAGCAACGATATTTTCTCTATTTGAATAAAACGGAGCTGTATCTAAAAAGGAAGTTGTTTTCATTTTCAACACGTTCGAGGTTCAATGTAACTTGCTATACTATTCAAGATGATTTTGTCTCATATTCGTCAAACTCTAATATATTGTATTTAAATACATGCTAAATTTATATATACATATATATATTTTTTCACACTTTTACTTTTGTTCTCAGTGTGCGGATCAGTTCTGGTGTTGCGGACACAACTTGTGCAAGAGCTGCATCACAGAGCGTCCGCTGCCAGCGTTTTGACTGAAGCCGTACATCAACACTTTCATATCCGAGGTGGCTGCTCAGTCCAGACAGCCAGGTGTGACGGAAATCACCAGGAGCTCAGAGCAACAACGAGCCAAACCAGGAGAAGTTCTCTGTGATGTCTGCACTGAAACCAAACCGAAGGCCCCGAGGTCATGTCTGGTGTGTCTGGCCTCCTGCTGTGAGACTCACCTGGAGCCTCAACAGAGAATCACAGGCCTGTAAAGACATGAGCTGTTTGATCCCGTGAAGGACCTTGAAGGCAGGATGTGTAAGAAGCATTGCTGTTCTCCAAGACTGACCAGATGTGTGTGTGTGTGTGTGTCAGTTGTTCCTTTGAAAGATGAATATGAAGGTAAGAAAGCTAAGCTTGGGAAGACAGAGGCTGAAGTTCAGCAGATGATCCAGGAAGAGACGACTGAAGATTCGGGAGATCAAACAGTCAGTGAAGCTCAGCGTCCGGGTCTTCACTGATTCAGTCTGTTATGAGAGGGCTGGCTGAGCTCATTGATATGATCGAACAAAAAGCGGAAACAACAAGAGGAAAAAGGCTGAAAGTGTCATCAAAGAGCTGGAAGTGGAAAGCTGATAGGGAGAAACGCTGAAGAACACTTCCAGCTCCTCCAAAGCTTCCCGCCCTTGAACCCTGCTCCACACACACACACACACACACACACACACACACACACACTGGAAAAAAGGTCAGAGACTACTCATCATGCGAGTGTGGAGAGCTGTGGCTCAACGGAGAGAGCCACTCAGTCAAGAGATGAAAAAGCTGTGTGCTGATGCCGAACTAAAGAGGGTCCAGCACTACGCTGATCCTGATACTGCAAATCCCCGTCTCATCCTGTCTGATGATGGGAGACTGTCCTCTTGTGCAGTCTCAGGAAAGCAGAGTTTCTCTCCAGGACGATTTGACTATAATGTACCCCGAGAGGATTGGCTACTTCCTCCTCCTGTTTGCTTCCTCTGCCTTTTATTTGTCTTGCCAATCACTTTCTATCCCTCCTGTCTTCCCTTTTCATACTCTCTCCTTTCCCTCCCCCTTCCCCCCCCTCCACAGCAGCACCGGGGTGTTGACGCAAAGCAGCGGAGCAAAGTAGAGAAGGGACAGAGTGGGGATTGATATCAGATGTTGTGCCGTTATCCGAGATGGACAGGAAGGACTGTTCGGCTCTATCAACCTTCGTCAACGTCCTTGGCTGAGGAAAATAACACTGGGGATGCCGGGCCAATGGATTCAGACAGCTGTCTGGGTAGACTGCTCGAGCTCACTGGGGCATCACGAGCCTCTCTCGGTGCAGTCTGGTGAAATTGGGTGTTATTCCTGGTTTTCCTAAATTCAGGATTCATTCTTGGGAAAAACCTTTGAATAAATATCCATACTTTTTTGAGGAATTATGAGAGAACTTCATAGATATTGCAATCCTTAACAGGCCAAGTGTCCTCCTGTCTCTTGTAATTATCTATATCTTAATCTTCCATTCTGTCCTCTGTGGTACTGAATTAAAGATATATTTCATGAGAAGCCTTCAATATCTTTCTTACCTTAATGTTGCTGCAGCACAACCACAGTCTTCTACCTCTTGCACAGCTGGGGGTTAGGCACCTTGCTCAGGGGCGCTTTAACAGTCGCTGGGGGGCTCCTCCATGGATATGACCCCGCAATAGTCCAGCCTCAACCCTCTGTAACCTCCAGGCTACCTAGGAAGCGTCAGATTATCAGGGGGGAAAAAAATGGTGACTTATGGGGTCACAGCTGGGGTATATGTGTGGTTCAGGAAGTCACAGTGACAGGTCTAATCAGCTCAAACTGCTGCTAAGCTTGAAGAAGACTCTATATCGCCCTCTAATGGCGGTTGAGCTGTTTTACAGTGAGCCAAATGTCTTCAAACAATGAAATGATCACTTTTTCATAGTGGTTTCATCACTTGAAATGCCAACCGCGAATGAAATTATAACCATTATTTCATTTGGTGATTTGAATACTTTAATAACACTAGCTTATTGGGGTCAATATATAATTATTGGGGCCAATATACACACAGTTTTTAATACTCACGTTACATACATTTAGAATTTTTCATTTATGACTTTTATCCCTTATATTTCTTGTTTCTAATTCTTATTTTTTTTAATTGTTGTTCCAATTATTATCATTCATTGCACACTAGTCTTTTAGCATAGCCTTAAGAGTATGCCACCTCGCATTTATATATATATATATATATATACATGTACGTATTTATATGATAACTACACCTTTGAATCCTTTAGTGCAGGAGTAGATCTCTGACAAACGATGAATGAAAGTTGGTTCAGTTGTAACATTCAAAATGGTCGCTTCAAGGCCTTTCCGGTGTTATTAAAATTAGTTTTATACATCGGACCATCTGCATCAAAAGAGGGGAAAGAAATGTAAGACTTATTTGATTTTTCATGTTAATTACTGTGCACGAGCTTATCAGCTGGAAGTGAAATGTGGTTTGTTATGGCTGGGGGGAAAAAAAAAAGTCAAAATGAAAGATAAAAAATCTCCAGTTACTTTTTAACTGGAAATGTATGAAGTTGTTTATTTGATGAGAAGATGGCAACCAAGTAAACGATTCCAAACAAACTTAAATAAATTTAAGATTGAAATCTATAAAAAACCTCAACCAATTCTCTTCCCCATTTCTCTCTCTCATTCACACTACAATTTCATTCCACGTATCCGGGCTGTTTCAATCGATTTTCATTTCATCTTATTGCTATTCATTTATTTTCCTCCATTTGGTTTTTCTGATGTTATTTAGATTCTTTTCTCCCCATCCGGCTGAGCCTCTGCCCGGATTCGGACTTGTGTTTGATTCTCAGAGTGACATGTTTCCATCTGCAATTGCTTTGACCTCACCTACACTTTGTTGCAATTTGCATAATGATACCTTGCTCACGTTGTGGTCTAGATTTGAATCCATGTTACACCTCTTTGCAGCTACAAAAGCACACACACAACTGTAATGGACACTTGTTTCGGACAGATCGTTCAAACAGTGATGACAGTCACCACCCCCTCGTACAGCATCATTAAATACAGAAAATTACAGTTGCTTTGGACAATGGTTTTTACACCAAACACCGACAGAAGACCCCCAGGATGTCATTTGTTTTTATTCTGTGTTATGTTACATGTGACCATAAACTTCTAGGAAGTTATAGTTGCCATGGAGATACAGTAAATATATTCAGGTACTCAGATAGGGAGAAGGGTAAGGGTAAGGGTGGGGGTGGGGGTTAGGGTCTGTTTGACATTGACAGTGTGCACAAGTTGAGGACAGTCGCTTGTGTGTGACGTCAAGTAACGAGGAGTGGAGTAAAACCAACTGTGTGTGACTTTAAAATCAGCCTTGAAAAAACGTTCAACGAGAAAAGAGAACAGTGATCTAATGCTACAAGCAGAAAAAAAAACCCAAACATAAACCCACATACAAAAGAGGAATAAATAAAACGTATTCTTTTACAGATACAGCAACAACAACAGACAGCAGAGATGTTTATTTCCCTCTGAATTTGGTGTGCGAGAGAGCGAGAGAGGGACAAGGACGACAATGGAGAGGAGCGGTCTCTCTCCCTCCCTCCCTCTCCTGTGGCAGGAATCAGCATCTGGAAACCTACGGGCGAGTTACTATGGCGACGCTTCAGGAGGGGAGGCGGGAGCTGGCCGGGGCGGTGAGCTGTGGGGCCGGAGTCGAGACTCGTTTCTAAGGCTTCGTATGGCACGTCCGCTCTAAAAACACTACGGTGACTGCAGCCATCGCCAGGGTCCCAAGTCCACGTCCCACCAATCACGGATCATTCCCTTCATTATTGGTTCACCTTGAGACTTGGCTACGTTTGTATGCTCCACACCACACCCCCCCCCCGACATCCCCGCCGACCTCCTATCACCTCCGCTAAAGCCCCTATCTACCCCCTCCCCAGTCCGACTCTAGAAGGCACTGGTATATACTTATTTCTCCACATTCTAACATCTGGTTTCTCTATTTAAGATGAGCAATCGAGGCAATGAGGATACACAAAAATACACGTACAGATACACACGGGCCAGCCGGGTAACTTATGGGGGTACAGCTGTCTCCCGACGATGCTACCAATCTTTCTTTTAATACCTGTGTTAGCGTTACAAAGTTTTCATCGCTGAACAGTCTGCTGACGGCGGAGGCAATCGGATGTGTAAACGTCGACAAGGCTAACATCATGACAGGCGAAGAGATATACAAAAATCAATGTTCAGATATGGTCCATAAGTGGTTTAGATCTTTTGAATTGTTGCCTCAATCAGGCTACTTGCACCGTAGGATAAAATCCTGACAGACTGTGTGGTAAAAGGGGCAGGTATGGGTTCTGATATGCTGCCTTCATCCTTGGTTGATACTGAAAACAAATAGTTTCATTTATTAGTTTCACGTTTCCAAAGAGGAAGGCAACAATTCCATTATTCCAAATTTCCAATTAAAATCCAGTATTTTAATGCTGCAACTACAGCTGAGTAACAGCAACTTCTGGAGGCCGTCTGGAGAAATTATCGCTGGGAATCTAATTGTGTACCCCACTTATCTGGGTTTTTTTTTTTTTTTCGCCCACGTCCATGTGTATCTACAGAGCAGTGGACAGAAAGACACACAAGGTTGAAAAGACTGGCTTGTGCACAGAGCGCGGAAGTGTCTGTATTGCGAACCTTGGTGTTGAAACGCCACGCGCTACACGCGAGGAACGAGTCGTCCCGTTGGATATTTACACAGTGAACAGGGCCGACTCCTACTCTACACACTGAGTTTGGCTGGTACTTGCGTACATTTGGAATGGTTTACTATGGTGACAGAAGTAATAAGAAAAAGTCTATCTTCTCCTCCCACTAATGGCTTACTAAAGTGTCTATTCTAGTTTTCACCTGAGGCGCAAAGGCACTGGAAGCGATGAGTGATGCTCTAAATTTGACTTTACCATGAGGGGGAGTGTGAAAGGTTTTCTCTTCCACGTCTTGGTCGGGAGTCTGTTTTCATATTTGGAGACCATTCTTTAGACCAGCAAGTCTATATGGCTGCCCAACTTAACTCTGCAAAAGAAATTTTCAAAGGAACAATCAGAGTTTATTTGGGGAAATACACTTACTCACTGTCTTGTCGTAAGATAGATGAGAAGACTGATACCAGTCTGTCTGTACAATAAATATGAAGCTAAAGACGTCAGCCGTTTAGCTTAGCATATAGATTCTAAAGATCTAGCCTGGCTCTGTCCAACGGGTAACAAAATCCACCTACCAGCACCTCTCAAGCTCACTGATTAACACATTGTTGTGTCCTGTTTGTTAAATAAGCCTTAGGCGTGCTGGTGGGCTGATTTTGTTACCTTTGGACAGAGCCAGGCTAGCTGTTTTTCTCAATTTCCAGTCTTTATGCTAAGCTAAAATAACTACCTGCTGGCTGTAGTGAACGCACATATATAGGTTAGGAGTGGTGTCAATCTTCTCATCTAGCTAAGAAAGCAAATAAGGGTATTTCCTATTCCTATTCCTTTAACTTGCCATTAGGTCTAAGAAGGCCGTCTTCAGACTACATCACTTCTCTTTGCTGACTTGGATTAAAAACATACCAACTCCTGGAAGGACTGCCAGAGACTACAGCAGTGGTCACTGACGTTCATGAAAAATCACAAAAAAACATCTTTTTTTTTGACCCTCTGATGATTCTCCAAACCTCCTCAGAGCAGAAATGTCAAAGTTCACAAGTTGAACTGATACAAATAATGACTGTATTAACAAACATCTGATGTTTCCAGTGCATTTGTGCCTTAAGACAAAATACTGTACAAAGGGCTAATGTCCTAATAACGCTCCTCTGTCTGTACATGCTACCTACAGTATACAATGACGTTGTGTCAAACATCGGATTATTTTTTTCTTTAAACGTTGACTTTTGTATGCAAAAGGTGAAGTTTTATTATACAGCAGAAATTATAGCTTCTGTTCCTGTTGACAATATCACTTGTTTTATTTATCGTCCTCGTCCATTTCCACGTGTGGAAACCCCAGCCGGTAGGAAAGTATCTGATAATAAAAAAATAAAAGTCACATAGATTGGACCACTTTTTCCCTCCCTTATCACCGCTTTTTGTTCCAAGCAGATTCACTATTCACGTAGGACACACCAAGCAAAAAAAAACAAACCAAAACAATAAAAAAAACATTAAAATTAAAGGTTTTTGTTTTTTTTATATCGAGTCGTGGTGCTCGGCTCCATGTTAAAAGGTTCCCTGTCGTTTGAGGTGAAATGTGGATCGACAGAGTAGAAAAAAACAAAAACAATCAACAGCTAAAAATGGCTGCTGTCTTTGCCTCTTACATCAAGGCAAATCAATAAGCTCCAGAGTGGCAGTCGAGACTTCTTCGCACCAAAATCTCACCTCCAACAACTTCTCCTTATCGCCGCTCCTCTCCGCTTTGAAATCTGTGGATCTCCCCAGAGTTTTGGAATGGACTGGTTAAAAATAAACAAGAGTTTCTTTAAAAAAAAAAGAAGAAAAGAAAGTCTCTTTTTGTGTGGCAGTCTCCACATTTCTGGACGTGTGTGTGTGTCGTTGGATGTAATAAAGACAGAGAAGAAGAGAGTTGTAGTCACTTGTTGTGAGAGGTCAAAGTTCACGTCGCTGTGACGCCTAATGTTCAGAGAGTGTGTGAGTGTGTGTTTGTGTGTGTCTGTGTGTGTGTGTGTGGGTATGGCTGCTACTTGAAGACGTAGTTGATTAGGACCTGAAGGAGGATGAGGAAAACAATGATGACGTAGTCGCGCTGCTGGAGGAAAGAGCCGCCCTCCGCCCGGCCTGCCGCGCGACTCCGCAGCACGCTGATGTTCCTGCAAACACACAGGAATTATGTGTAGACGCTCAAAAAGGTAGGCATCGCATCCCGCTCACGGTACAGTGTGGCTAGTGCCCTTCTCACCTGTTAATGTCCTCCTGCGTCTGCTTTATAGATTCAATGGCACTTTGAAGTTCACTGAGGTCTGCTCCTTTTTTCCTCATCCGACTGTTATGTTTGCTTTTGTGTCCTGCAAAAAAAGCGTGTTAAACGTGGTTTAATGAGGGAAAACCAGCAGGGAAAATGAGGCCTACAATTATTTATTAAGCACGTTCATTTATTGACATTTATATCATATTTTCGTCAGTGCTTCCCAGCCGTATAGAACAACAATTCCCAGTAATATAATCTTTACAGGACCTGGACCTAGATCAGCAACAGAAGTTAGGAGGAGGTTTTAGGTGTATGCTAAAGGTTTTATGGCACCGACTGCAGATTCCACAAAAAAAGGATTCAACAGCCTCCTGTGCTCCTGATCCACTGTCCCACCGGTCTCACTTCAGTTCAGAGATGTAGAACGTTATAACTTTATCATACCGATTCTACTTATCGTCTCACACTGCGGGACGAGTTCCTGCACCATCACCCCCACAACAAACAGAAGAAATACGTGACACCACCAGAGTGTGCTGTTTACTGACGTGCACCATTTTACAGCTGGTGACTTGAGAGGTTGTTCAGTGTAGTCTAAGCCCTCGTTATGTGTTTTGCAAATCTATACAACTAGGTTAAAACTGGGTTAAACTTGGTCACATATAACCAGTGTTTCAACAGCATTTTTATATGTTTTTATATATATAATATATGGTGATCTATTGGCTTTATCCCAGTTTTTACCTGCTTATTGGGCTGTTGTGTATCTGTAATAATAACATTGTACAGTATCTGAAATTTTGAGTCAGTATAACCAAATGTGCTAACAATGCTACCAATCTTTCAGCAAAATAGCCTGTTTTCCTCATGTTAGCTTCTGTGTGTGAGTGTGTGCAGTTGTATGCGAGTGTACACGAGTGTGACTCACGTTCGCTGCCAGACGAGTCTTGGCGGTCGGGTTCGGGTGAAGAGCAGCCACTCTCCGGGCTCTTGGGCTTGTCGCTCTTGTGTTTCCTCTTTGGCACCGTTACCTATATATACACACACACACACACACACACGCACGCACGCACGCACGGACACACACATAAGTGCACACACAAAGAAAAACAGGTCAAACAAAGAGGCCACACAAACATTTCTTAGCATCCAGTACAGACTACGAGATGCAAAACAGAAAATAAACAGAGCTGTTAACATACACATCAGTACAACAAAATGGCGTTATGATGCAAGAGTTCCACCCAAAAGCACACTCCCACACAAACATGCTAGTCGGCGTTGGCATGCTGGTACATCAGTCAGCAAAATCCATTTAAAAACACTCAACAATGACACACAACCAGCATCCGAAATTAACCAAACCCGCCAAGAGCTGGCACATTAAAATAATTTAGTTCAAAGGGATTAAACTGACTGGATTACAGCTCTTATTCTTAATGCTTTATTTAATGTGATGAAATGTTTCAGGCCTGGAGTCTCTGTCAGGCAAAACAGCTTTAAAAAGGTGGATTTGAGGTTGGCAGCACAAAAAAATACATCTCAGATTTTGCCTGACAAAGACCGGATGTTCAAAATGTAAAAAGTGCACAAATAATTTATCGAGAAAGGAGCTGAAATGATGATGTTCATGGTGACAGATACTGGGACTTCACTAACATGGGCACTTGGCAGGTGGTTACTTTGAACACACACACATACACACAAAACAGTTTAACAGACATATAGGAGCAATCACACCGACTGCACCACAGCAGACTTTAGCTTCTCAACATGACTTGAACAAGACATAACATAAAAAACGAACAAAGTGAAGACGAGGACAGTTGAAGTGGTGGGTGAGGAGGGCGAGGGCGGACACCCTGAAGCACCCTGATGGTGTGTTGATGTGATGGATGCAGCTGTTCTCTCTTTCAGACATTGTATGGGAGAGAACGAAATAAAGTGCAAAAAACAAATGTTGCATACGGCTATCTGTATCTAATTTAATTCTAAATCATTTCAATACATTTCAAACGGCAAAATCAGAGTTAAATAATGTGCATTTACTCATAAAGATTGTTTCAATTTGTGTTCTACAAGGTGTGAATGAGTGGTAAATCACAGTAAATTGAGTGCAGCATACACACACTCGCCCAAATGTTTGAAAACTTTGTGTAGAAGTTCTTGTCCTTGCTGCAGCAGGAAAACAACATTTCCAAATCAGACCTGTGTAACACCTTACTCCTTCTCCTCTTGACAAGGCAAGAAAAGGAAGGAGAGGACCTGTTTATCCTTACTCCCATACAGAGAGAACAGCAGGTGCTGGGGTGGGAAGAGAAAAAAAAAAACAACAAAAAAAAAAAAAACAAGAGACAAAGAGAAAGAAAAAGACAAAAGAGGAGCAGACGCGACAATGGCGATGGCGGCACAGCGACGACGACACACAGAGAAGAAGCGACAATGAAGACGGTGCACCGGGTGCTGCGTGGAAGGTGGCTGAGGCGGCGAGCTGCATTTTTTTGCGTTTTTCGATCGGGACAACCTACCTGGCACTTGCAATTGTCCCTCCGCGGCCCCTGGTTACTCAGACTAATAAGACTGCCAGAACGTACCATAGGGGTGCGGTGTCGGACCTTGGTCTGGATACAGCCGTCTTTCTCAAACTGGATCAGGTCGTTGAGCGGATCCCACGGCCTTGTGCTGGTGGGGGGGACAAAGAAATACATTAATGAAACACATGTGAAATGGAGAGGCAGATAAAGAATGAAGCAGACGACGGAAGTAAGAAGAAGGAAGACAACAGACAATTTTTACCAGTGACAACCATTATCATTCATCACATTCTGCCACCCAGAGGACTGTCCTGTCCATTACACAACACATTAAAAGCTGTTCGCAGAATCCATTGATCTTCACACGTCACTCCTGCAGTTACAGGGAATCAACACTAGATGGCACCCTGTCACATAGGACAATTCAACACGCAAGATGGGGGAGCAAATGGGGGACGTTTTAAACTAAACAGCCTCATATTAGCACGTTTTATTCTGCTTAAGGCAGCTACACTTTTTATATGCTTTTTGACATTATCACCTGACATTTAAGTTTTGTTGTTTGTTCACCAAAAACAAGCACAATGTTTTCTTTAAAATGTTTGACAAAAACCACCAACATGAGCTTCTTCTACTATCCATTTTATGATCATTCAAGGGCTAAAAACAGTTGGATATCCAGTAAAACTTAATTTAGTTTCACTCTTTTTTTGTAATAATTGAATGTTAATTTGTTTCCTACATGTTGGTGGAGCATGACCAATGAATAGGAAGGCTAATAACATTGAACATTATGAGCACGCAAATTATATTGCCACGTGTCACCACCTTATTTTTGCCTGTCACTGTACTCTAATCACATGAGCTCACAGGCAGCGGAGGGGTCACTTACTCGGCATATCTGTAATGCCACTCTCCGGTGACGGGGTCCTGCTCGAACAGGGCGGGGATCCACTCCTCACATTTGGCTTTTCGTTCGCGGGCAGACTTCCTCTGAACCTCCTCCAGGAGGAACTTCTCGTTGGTGGCCTCTGTCTGGTCCTTGTTGTTGATGGCCCGGGTCACGTGCTGCCACAGCCTGACGGATAGAGAGGAAGTCATGAAGCTTAGTTGCACTCACAAAAGGGAAAGAAAGAAGACATTCTATGGGAGTAATGATATATCCAGGGTGACAGAGGTAAATCTGAGCATTGAAACTAAATCAAAATATACATAAATAACCACCTTTCTGATTCAGAATCCCCCTGCTCCTCTGGAGGGACGGTGCAGCGGGTCAATCGACTCTGCCTGAGGTCTGGTGTCGGGTTCCAGAAAGTGTCCGACGTCCCCGTCTTCTTGTCGTTGATGAAGATCTCACTGTCCTGTGGGGGGGGGGGGGGGGGGGGGGGGTCAAAAAGCTCTCCTTAATTTGCCTAAAGACAGCGCACCGTATGACTATCGATATGAAGCTTAACAGTATGAACTTGACAACATTTTGATGAACAACACCGTAGGACGTCTGATGCATTTATACCACATGAAACAAAAACTATTTATTGTGAAAATTTTTATTTTTTTTTTTCATTTACAATGCTGGTCTGGGATAACTGCCCTATTAGCAAAACAACAAAAAAACCTACAAGCAACAGTGAAACAAATATAAAATGTAACACAGGTGCTAGGCATGAATTGAACGCTGCATGTTGCATATTGTATGTACATCAAGGGCTATTATACAACGAGCAGTCATCAGAAGAACGTGTCTTACCCAGTGTCCTTCTAGCGTAGCTAACACCTCCTTTCCCAGCTTGATCTTTCCGGAGACCTGATTGACGCTGTCACTGCTGCCCAGGAATGGCTGGAGGAGAGAGAAGAGAGAAAGGAGGGGCAGGGAGACGGAAGGGAGGAGAGAGGAGAGACGGAAGGGGAGGAAGAGGTGAGGAAAGAGTAGGAAAGGAAAGGAAAGGAAAGGACAAAAGGACGGGAAAGAAAAGAGCAGGATAGGGCAGCAAGGGAAATATAAAGAAAGGTGTAGAAGGATAGAGGTGAGGAGACCGTGGAGGGGGGGGGGCAAGGAAGGAGAGATACACGCACGCACAGTTTACTTGCTGCAATTGCAAAAATAATACTGAGGTTTATTTTGTGTCATGGTATCTGCATGTGTTTCTGTAGTAATTTAAAACAGGACGGTGTAGTGTGGTGTGGTTTGTTTGGTTCAACGTTTTAAAAAGCGTTTTAATGCTACATCATTTAAGACAAGAGAAATATTAAGCTAGCAACCACCATCAACCTCTGAACTTGTGCACTGCATTTCAATAGTACTCATTCTCTCCACTAATCTAGATGTGGCAAAAAGAAACCACTGAATGGTGAACATAGAGGCACCTATCATGATCTGCATTTTAAATGGAAATGTATTGATTCCCCTGTTGACATGTACCTGTCGCTAGTTCACGATAGGATGATGCAGTCGATTGGTGTGAATTATGGTGTGGCGGATGGGATGTTTTTCAGGGGGGTAAGGGTGGGGGGTGGTGGAATGGTGGAATGGTGGAGTGGGTGATGGCGTGGGGGGAGTGAGAGATTCAGAAAAGTCACGTGAGAAACTTTATCTGCGAAGGGTTTGAGGAGTTCTCTCGTAAGACGTTTACAAGCTCGAAATGATCCACTCCTCTTAAATAAGTGCCTTTATTTTACACTAGAAAACACAGCCCTACCTTCAGTTTGAACTCAAGCTGAGCGCTGTAGCCTGTTTTCTCACACGCAATGGTGATCTGACCTCCCAGCTCCAGAGTCATGGTCCCATACAGGATGCCTTACCATAGGAAAAAGCACAAGAGAGTTTGATATGGTGGACAGTGGATCAAACTCGCAGTGATCGATGCTGCAACAGAGTTCACACATTCACACACGAGTGTGAGACAGAGCAGGTTGGCCCCCGTACCTTTACAGTGAGCGTAGGGCATGTTCATCACATAGTCCTCTCCTCGGTTGAGAAAAGTGAGCCGAGCCTCCCCGTCTAATATGGCCGACAGGGAGTTTCCTGAAATGTAAACAGCAGCAGTGAGTGGACGGATGTGCAACAACGGCAGAATAAATTGTAGCTTTGCCTGTGGGTGACATCGGAGGCATGCGAGCGAATGCGTACCATAGAACTTGGACTTGGCGAGGATGCTGCCACTGAGGCAGAATCCGTCCTTCCTGTTGCTGACATAGAAGGCTGACACCGGAGGATGATGGGATACCTGAAGGAAAACACACACTGATGAAGTCAGCTTGAATCCTACTAAGGAGGAAATACAGTGGAACTTATTTTGGTGATTTTAAATGTGTCAAAGCAACAACCATCGGCCATATATTTATATATCACAGATAACCGATGTATTCAAATGACCCAACCCAAAGCTACTTGCTTCATGGGAGTTATCTGATAAAGGTGTGATGAGCTCTTGACCAATCCTGTTACCTGTTCTGCAATGTAGAAGGTCTTGCTGTTGGTCTTCTGGTGGAGCCACATGCAGCGGTACGTCTCTCCAATAATGGGGTTGTAAGGCTTCTTCAACCCCTGTGGATGAAACACCAGCATGACGCATGATATGCCGCACACAGAGGAGCATGTTTACTCTATGCAGCTCATCAACATGAAGTCGGTTGTGCACGTTTATTCTCCTTACCTTTGGCTTTTTGTAAAATCCAGAGATGTACCACTTCACCACCTTCTTCATCCGGTTGTAGGCGTTCTCTTCGATTGCAGCCCTGAGAATTAAACAAACAGAAACAAACAAAAAGCTCAAGACACCCGTATTCTTTATCTACATATTCTAACATCTTTTGCTTTCACGTTCAATGAAAGTGTCCAAATGATGTTAAATACTAAATAAACGACTGGGGACACATTAGAAAATACCTAATTATTTCATTGCTGAGGAAGAAAAAAGGACCACATCATACACAATTATATGAAAAATGTTTCTTTCATTAAATATTTTGCAAAAAGTTGCAAATATCTGTCTGTACCCCCCCCCCCATTTCTAAGTACTTGTTGGACCTTGTCAAGTTTCCTTTGCTATCCTAACGGCTTTATGTTCTGTCCTTACAGACGCTAGACACCTCAGTGGTATGAGTTCTCTACCTAAAGAGGCAACACACCTTCAGGAAGTCAAACAAGACATTTATTAATTAGTCAAATTTCGAGGGGCGGGCTTTAGAACTTTGGACAGAGCCAGGCTAGCTGTTTCCCCCAGTTTCCAGTCTATGCTAGACTAAGTCAATAGCCTGCTAGCTCTAACTTCATTTTTAATCACAAAGATCTGACTGTCATCTAACTCTTGGCAAGGAGAGAAGGGCTTACTCGGACAGGAAGTCGGCATGGTAGTAGTAGTCGGAGAGTTTGTCCAGAAAGGACCTTGGCTCCAGGATGAAGGTGGGCAGCACCACCTTGGACAGATCCATGCCAGGTCGCACCTGCTTCAGCAGAGTCCAGATCAGGGATTTATTCTCCTCCGACACCGTCTCTGTCTGGGCAGCCTCGCCAGCCTGGGGGAGGAGACACACACAAGGGTAGAGATGTTACGTATCTTTATTACATGTGGCCGGCAATAATACTGCAGACATCTCAAACAGAAGGATTTACACAGAGTCCCCACGTGCTTCAAGGTTTTATGCGACTGTTTGCAAAAGGAGGTTTTAATTAGCTTTTAACTGTAAACATTTTGCCTCAGCTTCAGTAGGTGTTTAATTAGTGAGCTGTCAAACTCAGTACATCAGTATGGAAATGCATACAAGTACTTTCACACTTGGCGTCACACCACTACAGTCTCTTGCAGACGCCCACACAGGCTGTGATCAAAGCCTGTCCATGTTAACAGCTTTCTTAATCGCCCCAGCAAAGGAACATTTCTCCTCATTATACAGGAACGAAAGGGAAAAAAAAAAGAAGAAAAAAAAGCTTTTAGCTGGAGTTTTAACTCAACTAAAGATGAAAATGGTTGCTGGAAATCATCTGAGAACATGGTGTAATGCTGCTGTATGAAAACGGTGGACTTGAATCAAACTCGTTGTCCCCTACCTCGCCAAGTTCCTCATGCGACTGTTCCAGGTACGGGGTTTCCCGCAGGTGTTCATTGGGGTCCAGGTCGATGTACGAGTCGTCTTGACGCTCCGACGTGTCGCTGTCGCTCTCCTCGCTCTTCTCCAGGCCCTCTGGGTCCGACTCCTCATGGTCCTGTTCGCCTTCCCTGTCAGACTTGTCCGAGTACAGGTCTGGGTCTTTCAAATGGTCACTGTCGTTGAACCTGGAAGAAGGGTGGACTGTGTGGTAAAGATGTTTACAACAAATAGAGCTGTAGCTTGGGTTATATTTGGCTACTCACTGGAAACCGTGGATGTTGTGGGCCCGGAGGAGGCTGTAGAAATTAATGGAGTGTTCTCCACCAGTGGCTACTGTGCTCATGTCCTCTTTCCCCTCGCGGATCATGGTCCTCTTCAGCAGGCTGGAGCACTTCAGGGCCAGCTCCAAGGCGTCCATCCAGCATCGACCTGGTGAAGAGATTTAGACTGATCAGGAAAAGCTGCAGCATATATTTTCAGGCTGTGAGTTAATTATCCTTCTATTGAGCAAAAACTGCATTATAGAATTATTTTTTTTTCAGTAATATTGGTTCTTGTACCCACAACCACCCCCATACCAGGATTAGTTGAAGTGCAACATTTTAAAGACCTTCTAATTTTGGATGTTTATATCATTACAGAGGGCCAACTGTGTTGTAACTTAAACCCCCCCCAGAAAGAAATAGGTTTCTGGTGGCACAATATACCCTGAAATAAAACAGAGGAAAGTATATATTGTACACTAGGGTAGAAAACACATTTTGGACAGACACTCGGAGAGGGAGAGACTGGATTGGATGTTTCAGCACCATGGACAGAGACACAGAGCAAGACGGGCTGTGGCTAAAACCTGGTTCACGATTCCCTCACTATGTGGATAATTCTGTGTAACGGATTATACCAGTGGTTCTTTAACAAAGTCATGTCTCCAGCTCCTGCATAAACTGATTAGCCATTACCAGTACTGGGGGGAAATTACTAACAAAAAAAGCTGAAATAACTAAAAAAGATTAGGCTAGCAAGATAGCCACGCTAGCATCAGAGAAAGCGAGAAAAGCAAGAAAGCTTTTAAAAACGAAAACTTTCTTCTTAATTACATTTTACCAGCTGTGCCCAGGCACTGCCATGTAAAGTTAACACTGTTTAGTTTATAGTGTATCAGTCGGCGGAGACAATCAAGCAGGTGCACAGGGTGACTGAAAAGTCACAAGTTTCCATTTCGGCTGTCCAAATGACCTAGAAAACACCTATGCACTCAGTAGAGATGTGTTAGTATGGTTTTCTGACGTGTGAATGTCTGATATTTTCCCACCAATATCGGCTTATAAGAGCGCAGCTGTAAAATAGGTCAGGTTGTTCAGACATGCCTATATTAAGATAATGAATTGGTTTAAAATCACAAGGATTAGGGTTCGTGTCACTTCCTCAAAAGGCCAAATACTACACCCAAAAGTAGTTGAACCAATTCTGATACCGCTTTATGAAGCTGACACCAACGTGATGCCAATTTATGGATTCATCTTTATCACTCAGTGTATGTTGCTACTGACAAGTGTGACTGACAGTCTGTCGCTTACCGTCAGACTCAGAGGCAGCACGGAAGATGAGGTGGCTGCTGGGTAATGGCTGCGTGATGGAGCCAACTGCTTCTCCTTTAGGACCCTGAAGACAAGAAGATATAAAAGGGAGGAAATACACGTTACACATCAAATTCAGCGTTTAAGGTTCAGGTAGGTGTTATTTTGAGTCATTAGTCGTTTTGATCTTTGCTTCTTTTCATTTGAGGCGGGTTTTTTTTTTTGTGGTTTCCTCATTTCAGCCACAGAGTTTGTATTTCTTTTTTTCCCCAGTTTTTAATCATTTCATGTGTGCAAACAGAGGAAATCTAGACTCCCAAGTACGTCATTATGCGAATGAGCTATGAGAGGGGACAGAAGCTGACTGAGTGAAGTGTTTATTTCCATAGTGGAGAGGGACAATGTGGAGAGCTGGAGCGCTGTAATGTAAAACACAGGCCGCTTGTTGTGATTCAAGCTTTCTCATGGCGCAAACAAAAGGGAAAACACTTGCAATGCGAGGTCAGCGATGAATACCAAATCACAGTTGGAGTGGACGACTGAACGGAGCTGAACAAACACAGGAACAAATGGAAAATGTGCGCTGCTAAATATGAAAATGGCCTGAATTAAACAAAGATGAGCTCTTAATTATACAGTTAACATCCACATCTGGTGAACCATTTGTTTTAAATGCAGGGGACAAAGGATTTTGTTTTTAATGGAAGCTCCTTTTCCCCCTGATTATCCATTTGTGTTCATTATGTTTTTGTTCATCACTGGAGAGAAAATCAGGCTGCATTCAAATTCATCCGTCTGCCTAACAACCCTTTGGCAGTATTCTCCTTCTCTGGCTTTCCACATTCTATGATGATAAATAATGGGATTTTAAGGTCAGAGACTTTTTCCACTGCAGTATAAAGGATAAATTCGGTAATGTACGGCAGATTTAAAGGAATAGTTCAACATATTGGGAAACACCCTTTTTATATGATATCAAAATGCCAGTATACTGTATTTGGAGGAAAACCTCTGTAGTTTCATGATATAAAGTTGGAATTGGATATTACGGGCAACTTTTACAAGCCTGAAAATAGTGCCGTGTAATTAGGCTCAACAGCATTATGGAGGGGGAAGAGGCTGCCAAGTCTTTTCAGTGGTGAAAATTCTCCTTAACATCGACACCTAAACATCAGGCAGGGCATTTGAACAGCGAGCCAAAATTCACTCTCCACTTGCTTCCTTTTTGCATTTACTATTCTACTTGATCCTTTACAAGCCTCTCATTTATTCATGATAGTACCTTTTACTCCGACACTTCTATCCTCTGCTGCTGTCGCCAACAACCTCTTAAACATCTCAAAGTAGTTTGAGGTTTCCATGACTTTTCTGTCTCTTATAAGTCAGGCCGCTTGCATTGCCTGTGCATATTTGTCCTCACTTGTTTGTTAATGTTTTCTATACAGGTGTCTGGTTTTCTCTAACACTGAAACTGAAAATCACAGAAAATCTAATTCAATAATATAAAAAAGAATGCAAAAAAAAAATCTTGGGATATTTGCTATTTGTAAAAATCCCAGATATATCCAAATTCTCCCAGCAAATTCCTCCTATCCCCCCATTTACCAGCCTGGAATGCACCCCCTAAATACTCCATAACACTCCAGACAGAGAGTCACTGATGGCAGCAGATCCTGTATCTTATGGTATATTCCGACCTTGACAGCCCAGATGGACTGCTCCAGCGGGTGGAAGAGCTTGAAGCAGAAGCCGTCCTTCTTAGACGGCCTCTCGATGAGCTCGCAGGCGTTGAGCAGCACCGTTCCCACCCACTGGCCGTTTTTGTGGGTTTTATAGATGAGCAGGACGCCTGGTTTCAGCACGCACCACAGCTTGGTCCAGCTCTTCAGAGTGCCACGGATCTGGAATACAGACAAATGTCGGATAGTCAAAGGCCTTACCTTACCAAAATGACCTTTGTTATTATGCTGCATGAGGAACTTGAAGATTCAAATTACCCAAAAAAGAAATGCATTTGCAGTAAACAAGTCTGAAGGGCTTACACAAAATGTTTGGGTTGTTTGAACTGTAATGTGGTTTGGAGTGAAAAAACAAAAACAGGGACAGTGTTGCCAACTCTTTTCAGTGTACAGCAGCTAAAGTCTACCAGAAAAGGCTCCAGAAGTTGCCAGATTACGTCACATGCTGATTTGTATATGTATGATGTCATTAGGTAATTATTTGCATATATAAAATAAAGTGTGTTGTGGAGGCATTTCTCTTGATAACTTGAAAACGCTTGTAAATAAGAAATGACACAAAGACGAGCACGCTCCCTGAACTGAGGGTTTAGTGAGTGGTTGTCAGGAACGCTAGTAAACACAGTTACCTACTATCGTTTGAAAGGATGGTCAAATAAAAATACAGTATACTGTACAATCAACAAATACACATGAGCAGAGAGAAATGTTGACTGCGGGGCGGAAGACATTCCCACCTTCAGCCAGTCGGCCATGACGATGACAGAGGGATCAGTGATGGTGCTGAGCAGCTCCTTGGTTGCCCTCTTCTTTTCCTCCCTGTAGTTTTTCTTCTGCACCTACAGGGAGCACAGAGAGACAGACAACGCTACCATCGCCAATTTACACAACTGTGAATATTAATACTCCACACCTGCCTTTTCTCACTGAATTGCCTTTGGCAGCAAATAATAAGACTGGAGTCGCACTCCTCGGTGTACCTGTTAACTTAACGCCTGCTACCTTCAGACCAAAGAGCCAACCCACCTAATACACAGTATTTCATGCCTATTGACTCACCAAGTGATATAAGTTAAGCATCAGCAATCAGGCTACATGTAACAGTCAATATGAGGGTATTTTTAAGATTCCTGCCTGTCTTGAGACTTAGTGTCCGGATACGCAAGACTTAAGCTGATTTAAGCTCACTTACCTTGAGGGACTCCTTTTTGGTGAGCTTCCCTCCAGACGCCGACACATCCTTGTCTGAGCCATTGTACAGTTTTGTTTCCGACTGCGAACACACAGGGAGGTAAAAAAAGTAGGCTTTAATATAAAAAGAAAATATACATATCATCTCTGAAGACATCAGCATCTCTATTATTTCTCAACCTCGTACCTTCAAAATATCAAATATGATAGCCATCATTCATTCATCTGTTCATGTTGAGCTGAGAAAACACCACTCAAACACGTCTGATGATTATAGCCAAAGCTTTTCCGGTGGGGATTTGTGTTACAAAATGTGTGCGGTCTACTTAACAATCATCAGCTTGTTTTACCGCTGCACTCCGTGTAAGCTGCTCGGAATAAAGTCATCCACTAAATGACTACATGTAATCTTGGCTACAAAGTGTTCCCTCTTAATGACAAATCTATTCCCATGAAATGATACAATGGACAGAGTTCCTTGAAATGAGGACGTCACATTATATTTTTTGTATCAGTGATGAAAACGGCATCCTGGAGTGTTTTTCCTTTTTTCCTCTCAAGCTCGTTCGCTTCCCTGGTAGCCCAAACTTAGCTCAGTTAGCCGAATGAAGCCTATAA
Organism: Enoplosus armatus; assembly: GCF_043641665.1. NCBI lineage: Eukaryota > Metazoa > Chordata > Actinopteri > Centrarchiformes > Enoplosidae > Enoplosus > Enoplosus armatus. Next base: position 15,165,505 of record NC_092201.1, on the reverse strand, counting down.
ATGCCAGTGCAGGTGCGTCTCTGCCAGCTCCCTTCGCAAGCCAATTGGAGCGATTTAATGTGGAGAGACAGACGGGGATGTGTGGCGATCCTAAAGTAGGGCTACTTAAGGCCTTAAACGCCCACAAGCAGAGTTGGACAAACATGGAATGTACAAAATGACAAGGACCAAAGCTTAAAAAAATCTTCTCTTTCAAATCCTTCTTCTATTCAGCCACCCATGTAGAGTTTCATGGCCAAGGCTCAAGCCCATAGCTTTTCTAAGATGGTGGAAGTTCTTGATATCTAAAGATCAATCCAAGTCCACAGATAAGGATTCATCAAAATCTCGTCTTGGTTTTGGGAAGCCTTGCTGACAGAGAGCTTTTGAGTCTCGGAAATGAGTATCCTGTCACACGTCTTCATACTTCACAAAATCATCAGAGACATTTAATAGGATTCCTGCCTGATGAAAGCGTCTCTGCTGCGACTCAGAGGGAGACTCAGACACCCACGTTTGTACTCACAAGCATATTTGATGTGGACCTCGACAGATAAACCAGACGGGCCTCCTCCACACTGAGCTCCCATGAAAGGAGGGTTTGAGTTTGAATTTGGGCTGATAAACGTTTGATGGTGTACAGCGTACTGTATGTGATGTGTGAGTCATCTCAATGTAGGCTATCTGAAGCCCGAGGCAAGGTTGGGAAAAGGAAAGAAGTCGCACAGTAATTCCCATATTCTCTTGTCTCATTACAGCACACACACCAAAGCATCCTACCCACCAACATCAACTCAGTGTAGGGGTTCTTCTTACCTTGCTCTTAGATATGGAATGTGAGTCCTCTTTCAAAGGCAGAGGCAAAAGATCCTCCTTCCCTCTCTCAAAACCTGTAACCAAAAAAAAACAAAACACAACAGCATAAAGAAATGCTCAGACCAGCATCATTCTCCAGGTAACCTACGTTATCCCAGGGCCATGCCACCCTGGGCTCTAGGACACTGATGGGAACCTTTTTCCATTTTCAGTGCAGATTAATCGATAATGCAAATAATCAGTATTTGCATCTGTAAATGAATGAACACTTGATTCATGGCTAAAAAAAAACAAAGCACGCCCAATGGCCCGATTGGTTTTATCTGGTGTCGGGACTGGATTCTGGTACCACAGTCACCATGTAGTTCACACTCAACAAATTCACTGTACGCAAGTCAGAGTGTGTATCAGTTGAACAAAAAAAGCAACTTAAAGAACCTATGATCTGCACTTTTCATTATTCTTTTATAATTTATCAATGATTAATAGCCAATCAGATTGTTGACAATGAAAAAAATTTGTTGCATTGCCAGTTTGCTCTATACAGCTTCATGCTGATTGTTTCCTGGTGTTGTCGTTTCCACTTTCGTGATCCCTCCAGCTTCCACTGGTGAAATCGACCAGCCGTCGGATATCGAGATGTGTTTGAAAACACTCGCGGGGCTTGCAAGTCCAAACGTCGAAGTAGTCAAAAGGAATCTCTTTACATAATGTTGGTCACGGGAGCATGCTGTCCTTCAAAGCAACTGGAAGCAAGCCACAGAATCTGGATGGCAACAAGCTGGCGCCCGCCGCAAGTCCCTAATCTGAACTGAGCTCTAAATTTAGATCAAATTGGCAGGTGAAAGGAGGTTCCCTGTTTTAATCCATGGTTTGGCTGGGACAACGTGGGTGTGGAAAGTGCACTGGAAACAAAGAAACGAAACTGGGCAATAATGAATATATATATATATATATATATATATATGACAAACCAAAGCAAAAGCAAACTGAAACTTGTTGTTCAATAGTGTCTCCTCAGCAACAGATTCCCCACTGAGATCCCGGCAGTTGCTGATACTGGCTGTCTAAAGGTGACGGAGAGCCTGTAAATATTTTATAGTTTCCGTCTCCTATCCACAGGCCATCAGTATTCAGCCGTGAGAACGAAGGAAGCGCCGCAGAGTTTCATTACCCAATGAGATATGTATCATTTGGAAAGGAGTCACATCTTATTTGACTCGCCATCTGTGTTAATAAAACACTGTGTGTCTGTACTTGTGGCGAAATAGGCGTCCTTTTTATGTATTCTTACTGCATACTTTAATTTTGTCCTGCGGACATGATGGATCTTGAATTCCAAGTTTCAAACTCCACGCTTGGATACTTTTAATAACAACAACGTGATGTTTAGGGCATTACTGGGGTGATTTTGTGCAGCAATGTTTTTGTTCATATCCGCTTTCTATTAACCTCTTCTACCCTGCCTCTTCAATTTACAGTAATGCCTTTCAACAACCCACTATACACTAGCTGCTAGCTGGCAGTGTATTATGTGCACACAGATAAAGCAATAATGATTGTGACAGCAGGAAAACTCCAAACCAAAATGCACCTACAAATGGAAGGCACAGGCATATTTAGTGTTTCAGGGGGATATTTCCTTTAACTAGCAAGTAAACAAACTTCGAATGGCTTGAAACTGCAGTGATATACATCAGGAAAGGAGCGCATGCATTTGTCTTTCTTGCCTTGCGAGGGCTGCCTTTGTTGTAATGCGGATCTAGTTTCAGCAGTACATTAGATGTCCCACCAGACCATCTGCGTCCACTTGACAGGCGCATCTCCATGCCAACATCAGCTGGAAAACAACTCGAGGGCAATTCACCCGCTATGGCGAGCCACAAAAGGTTACATAACTCATCATGCCCTTCCCTCGATCTCAACGTATAGGGGGGGAACTGGATGATCATCATAGAATAACTGAGTTGATTAAATGTATCATTATAAATAAATGCATCTCCTTCTGCTCTGTTGTTCTTAAAGCAACAGAGAAGCTGAATTTTAACACATCTCCCATGTTCTAAAAGCTCCTGTACTATAACAGGAAACAGAGTAAAAAAATAAAGTAAAATCTTGTGAAATAAAAGAATGAAAGTCTTACAGTATGAGGAGCTAGACGTAAGGCTTAAGGCAGCTTGTTGAATAAATATGGCTGGGTGACAATAATAAATAAAATAACGAAGCTGGATATTTAGCTTCCAAAGCACACTCAATTTATCAGTATGTCTAAAATAAGGAAGGAAATTGTGTGTGCTAATGCCGCCACTGCTATCCAAAGATGTTTTAGGACTATAATTTGCTCGAATCATGTGCAATTACTCATTTCAGGTGTCGCTTTTATCACGTTTATCAACAGATGCCCCTTTTTGGAAGGGCTCAGGCTAAACCTCTCTTTCATTACTAGAAAAGGTTAGTTCCTAAAATAATCCACCTGGGTATGTGGCATCTTTCACGTGTCATCTTAATCCACACAAACCTTTTTGGTAAATTTCTGGATTATGCAAACTGTTAAAGACAATGGCTAGGCTTAGAAATGGGTTACAGAATATTTTGCGTCACCTCCGCTAAGAACAATGGCAGAGCAGGGAAGCAATCATTGCGTGGCACCACCAGGAGATTTAAGGTAGAGAGGGTTTTTATGGTGTGAATTTCACATAAAAGTGCTTGAGAATGCTATGATTTATAAAAAGCAGGAATATGTTTTTCTTTCTTCAAGGAATGACTAGGAGGAGCAAAGATCAGCTGGCAAAGATTTTTAGTTTTTTTAGTTGTTAATCTGCCACAAAAATAATGGTGACACTGTTGACAGATGCCACCAGGGCTGGCTGAGGTCAAAGTCCAGTCAAAGTCCAGTCTCTCCAGACTTCCCGGATGCTGCTCCCCTCATCTGCTTTATTTTTGTGGCCTTGTAGAGACGAGGGGTGGACGTCTCTTTTTGCCCACAGCTGGTGATGAATGCTTGTAATTTATGTAACCTATGAATTAAATTATTCATGTCATGTTTTACATTTTTGGCATTTACCCGACACTCCTATGCACAAATAATATAGCAACCTTTTTTTATGTGAGAAGTCAAGAGCTCTGCCACACGGTTGCACTGTTAAAAAGCTGCAAAATGCATCATTTTGTTGTAATACAACCATCTTTGCAGCCGAAGTGTGGCAGTAAAAAGACCCTATCCAGTTAGTATACCGTCTATTCCAAACCTCGCAAACGACTTGGAAATGGCTCTAAAATGGAAAGCCGACAAATATATGAAAAAAGGTAAAAAGATACCACTTAATTTGGAAGAAAATGAATAAGGAAGTCCAAAGGAATGAAGATCAATGAGAATTTCAACATGAAACAAGTCTATGTAAGATTGCTTAGTGAACATCCTTTGGTAGATTTCACTGGATCAAAGCAAATTAAGTTATTTACAGGACGAGTCTATTTTAATTTGATCTCTTTTTCTTTTTTTTTTTTTAGATGGCACAAATTTACAGTACATCGTTTCACAACATTCAGCTTGCAAATCTGCCAAACCTAAGTCAGTTAGTGCGTGTTTGTGTATAGCTGAAGTTGTACAAGACTCACGCGCCACTGCAGACAGACAAAAAAAAAAAGAAAAAAAACTAGAGCTGCAGTGATCTCACTCTGCATCAAAGATCATAGACAGGAGAGAGGAAGAGAACTGGAGAGAGTGGAGAGACTGAGAGAGGAAGAGCTGTACGCTGCTACACTGAATGTCTTTTCACATTAACGCTCCTCCTCACAAAATGAATACAGTCTAGATCACCCAAAGCATTACAATAAACTGCCTTGGACACAACAAAAGAAAGTGAAAGTAAGGGAAAGAAATATGAGGACAACACTCCATTCAATTCATTGCTATACAAAGCACATATTCTAAGAAGGGACATATACCTCAAACACTGAGGTATAACAGGACGTCAGATTTCCTTTTACTGACCGTCTCTGCTACTCAGTCTCAAAAATGGCAAGAACTATGTGACGTTTCAATGTGGAGCAAATCTATTGCTAGGCAAGGGAGAATGGTCTTTATCATATTCATGCCCATGGAGATTGGTTGAGCCAGTGCCTCTGCTGGGATAACCGCAGAAAGCACTGAAATAATCATGGCTCACGGTCAACGGTAGAAACATGATCTGCGGTTGTGGCATTTTAGACATTCTGCGCCTCGACCCTGAAACCATCTCATCCCAATCATGATTAATGCAACACTGAAGCTGCCTCTCCACCCAACGCAGTGTTCATTAAAGGCAAGTTTATTCAAAGCCCATATTAGGGAAACTAGATAAATAACGTAGCTATGTAGAACACTATGCTTTAATTTAAAACATGATTCAAAAGCAAATTGTATAACTCTTAATTATGCTGCTATAATTTGTAGGAAATGTGAAGGCTACCATGGCAACAGGCGACCCGAGAGCAACAAAATGGAGGGAAAAGCTGTCAGCCCAGTTACTCTTCAGAATACATCAATTTTAGGAAGCAAATTGCCTGAGTGTTTGCTACTGTGAAAAACTTGCCATGGCAACAGTGTCTCTACTATTTTGGCTCAAAAATCATGAAAACTGGAAGGTGGCCAGAGCGCCGAAGGGAAAAGAGATACAAATGGGAACATTTAATCCATACTCTTTGATTTCAGATGTCTATCCATTTAGTAGCCTATATCAAACTCAGCAGCGTCCATCTACTTAAAGTAACACAGTATTTGTACTTTGTCTGTCAAGTATAAACAAAGTACAGATATTTGTTGTGGGGTCATTGGCACAGGGATTTGTTGTTGATGAGTTGTTTTTCTTAATTCATTAGTTGCCGACACAACTCTTTTGCTACTCGGACTGAATGTAGGATAAGGGAATGCCGCACCAAAGCAGCAATATGGTTTCCCCAAATTTGAATGGATGCAGAGTGAAGGAAAACAATTTGTTTCAAGTGTCAAGTGTGGAGTGTAACCTCTGCAGAGCAGCTTGGATAGTTTGGATAATCTTTCAAACATCTACCGAAAAGAAAAAGCTTGCACGAGTTGTACAAGTAAAGACGAGGTTGATTTTGAGACTACATCTTATTCTGCCTATTTTGGACACAGTAATATAACTTTTTGGTCAAAAATATCCTTTCTTAGACTTCAGAAAGCTCCTCCACAGCCACAGAAGACATTATCCAACTGTTTTCATAGGTTGAACAGTACTCTGTGAGATCAGTAAACTGATCCTCGTGTGTAAAAGAAAACTTTAAAAAATGTTTAAACATTATTTCAGATACTTAAACATCCCTTTAGGTACTTCTTATCCAATGTAAACTCTCCTGTGTTTTGCTTTTGCTAATCAAATCATCTTACATTATCTTTATGGTCAGAGACTGCACTGAATGTTCCAACATGCACTATGCTAAGTCATGCTGACCTCAAGATGAGCCATGATCCCATCTAATTATTGACCACAAGGGTACAGCTTTTTCCACTCTCGAATTAGCCTCATAAAAAGTCCCATTTTCAACCTCCAAATCAATTTCCCGCACACTTAGTCCCTGGCTACAGAGAAAGCAACAGCAAACAACACAGGGGAAAGTGGCCGGTCTACATGAAAGGGTGCATCCAGTCAATATTAGGCAGTAATTAACAATAATCCAATCCAATACAACAATAATATGATATTACTTAAGCCTATTTGTGGGTTATAAAAGTAGTTTGTAGGGGTATCAACGTTTCTGAGGCTTTGTTCTTGGCCTTCAAACCTGTTTCCTTATGCAGCGTGTCAAAACAAAATTGCTGAGATGAAGCAGACCAATCCACATTAAAAGGGTTGTACTTTTTACTCTGTCTGCACGCAGGCAGCTTGACCAGACAAAAACACGGTGATATTTCAAACAGGATGTGTCTGGATGAGAGTGGAGGGCATTAGGCAGGTTGTATTACCCGAGTTCATGAGCACAGTCAGATGCTGGCCTGTTCCTTGGCCCTTGGTAGAAACTGCAGGCAATGACCCGGTGTCCCATCTTCTGATATTTAGAGGAAGGTTTAAGAGAGCCAAACAGCAATGTTTTAAGAGATGTTCTAAGAAAATGACACCAGAAAATGATTGGCCATCGAAGCAGTTCAAGTGAAATGTATTTTACACACTGAAAGACAGTATGGTACTGATTCCTTTTTGGCACAATTAGTAGCCTGGTAGAGAACCTTAACACTCTTTTGTACCGGCCAAAACAGAGACAGAGTAGCGCTGAGTAGAGCTGCAACTAGATGCAAAAACGTTCATCTCGGTTTCCCAGATTCCAAGGTGATGTCTCGGCTTAAAAGCGTCATTGGCTCCATTGGTCCTTGTGTCCTCTCATTATCATCTCAATAATAATTATTTGACATCTGGTCATGTCAAAGCTTTTTTCAAACAAATCTTGACCTTTCTTTGCCCCACAACTATAACCTATTACCTTTTATAGCTAAGGTCTTAGAAAAAAGTGGTTGCTAAGCAGCTTACAGCTGTCTTAGACGGGGACAACACAAACAACACAAGTTTCAGTCTGGTCAGGGTCTCAAATGATCTTGTGATGCACGGTGACGCAGGAAGAGCGTTCTGTGTTGGTACTATTGGATCTTAGTGCTGCTTTTGATAGTGAAAAGTCTATATTTCTCTAGTAAGGTAGCAGAAAAACTTGGATATTGGTACAGAAAGGCATTGCCTCCTGGAGAACATTGATTGTATCTGCACTAGTAATGAAAATTGTAAAAGATACCCAGCCCCAAGCACAATAGGAAATTAAATAGCTCAAGAAAATTTGTTGACTGGCAATCATAACCACAAAGTAGAGCTCCTGACACGATACATATTGCCAGCATACGAACAAAAACTGAGTAATCGACCATCCATGTGAGGCTGGTTTCAATGAGACAAAGTCTCAAAAAGTACAAATCCTGAATGTTTTAAGCTACGCAAGACCAGTAGGCACAATCAGTGTCAGCAGACTCCACTGTGGAGCCGATGTGGATGTAAAAAAAAACCAGGGACATAGACAAACTATGAACTAAGTGAGTAAGTGCAACCCGACTGTGCCAGCTGCCTCCTACATTCTTTTTTAAAGCTGGTGCATGTTCGCAGAACGTCTAAAATAAGGATGAATGGAGCCAAGACTGAGAAGTGAAAAAAGAGAAAAACACCATGACTCAGACCATGTCTCGCGGCTCAAGTTATTTGTATTGCTGGAGTAGGTGCTAGTTTAGAGGGGAAAGAACTGGGCTTGTGGCCAAAAGGTCACCAGCCTGGTCTGAGGAGAGAAAGAGTATGACGAACAATCTCCCTCCCCTCAGCAGCTGCTGTTAAGATGCCCTCGAGAAAGGCACTTAGCTGACTGCGCTGCTCGTTGGCAAATAGCAGCGCACTGAGGTTGTACTAGGTTGCACAAACCTGAATTACGGCATGAAAGTGTTGCAGTGTTAGTGCACAATCAGCCATAGTCAGATTAATAAAGGTTAAAAAACAGTCATCTGCGAAGGTGGAACAGAGAACATCCACTCTCCCAAAGCTCCAGTGGCTGCCAGCTGTCTGCCTCCAGGTTTGCGTCCTTTCCAGCAGGACAGACAAAGGGAAGATCAGAGGGAGGGATTTTACAAATGAACACTAGACTGATTTAATCCTAAATGTTCCGCGGGATTTGGTGTACTTCTAAAAACGAAAATCATCACTGCACTCTCATATGGGTATCATCGGAACCGGAGTTAAAAACAAGCCGGCTGAGCCGAGGCCCCAGCCTTCCCTGATTCATTAGTCTGCACCAGGCCTGTTAAAACTCTGACAGGTTCTTTTGTTCTGCAATTGTGGGACAAGAGGAGAGAGAGCCCTTGAAGTCAGGAGTCACTAATAAACATATCACAGCTGTGACTAAGCAAAATTCTCCAAAGAAATATATATGCACTTAGATTTAGATTTAGACACAGATACAGTATGTTTCCTGACTTAAAGCATTTAAAACTGATATCGTTGTTACATATCCTGTTGCTTGAGATTCTTTATATTGATATGACATTTAACAAATGGCCAGTTTCTTTTACTTAAAGTTGAAAATTCAAATTTAGTTTTGCTAAAGAATCAGTACATATATCCTCTCTTTGTTCTGACTTTTAGCTGTTAGAAGGAATTTGAATGTTTTTTTTTCCTGCTGTTATACTTACATTAATGTTCTCCTGCAGGCATTATCTTTTTGGTGGCAAGTAACAATGTCAGTACCATAATTTGATTGGTGCAATATTTTTGTGGGTGGGCGCTAAAAGCCCCTCCTTTCTGTAATGTGTAACCACAGCTGCTGATGACTCAGTAGATGTTGAAATACCATGAACGAAAAGTGAGAATCAGTTCTAAGGTCAACAAGCTAGCCTACTTGCCAGCTTGCACTTTCCGAGAAGACAAACTCAACAGTACCCAAATGTTGGATGCTGGAGTGGAACAGATGTCTTAAACCACACTTGATGGCAACATTGTGGGCTTGTTAGATGTCACTCAACAGCTGCCATGAGAAACTCCCACCCAGAGGCTTGAAGCTTAGACACTGTTTCCAAAAATATGTCCAAAACGATTTAATCCTCTTTTGAAAAAAAAAAAGGGAAAATTATGCATAATAGCAGGAGTATCATTGTGAGGAGAATTTATATTTAAGTTTGACTTTAAATGACTATTTCACAATTACTTCTGTGTGTGTGTATCTGTAAGAAATTATCACATTGTATACAGAATACCTACAGTAAGAGAAAGTTGACCATCGGCTGAGTTTATGACAGCAATGCACACAAATAAACATTCTTTATGTTCCTTTCTCTCTGTAAACGTGAAGAATTTGTCCTTTTTGTTGCAGAAGCTTAAGAGTAGTGAAACATGTTAGTCATCTCATCCAAACCCAGTCTGAATCCATTCACTGAAGCCCAAGAAAGACTGAGCAGACACGAATCAGTCCAAACAAGCTTACAGTATACTGATGACAAGAACTCAAATGCAAGCTACTGATGGACAACAGTGCATCTGAACAAAACGTAGTCGCCACAGCAGAGAACTATCTGACACATCTTCTTCCCAGCCTATCAGTCCAAACTTTACATGAGCTCACTTTTTACATCCACTGCTACAGAAGTACGAGTCAATCACGAGGTGAAACTACAGGGTCTACTAACGGGCCAGCAACACTTCCCAGTATGGAGGTCCACAAAACACTGTCTCCACACCATCATAAACCCACCTGGCAGTGAGATGGGTGACAGCTCGTTATAGCCCCCGAAGGAGGCATTGCGGATGAGTTTGCGTCCGTCCGGGTGTGGAGGTCGAAGCGATGCTGTCCCGCCGCACGTGGAGAAACGGCGACGACTTAGCAGGCCCTCCTCCTTCATCATGGGGCCGACGGGAGCTCCCTTGGTGTGTGGGAGGGAAGGAGGGAGTGGGTTGGGGGGAGTGGTAAGGTAACTCAAGGGCAGAAGGTCGAGGGGGGGTCGTGAAACAGTCCGATCCGTCCCACGCAGCTAGGGAGCCAAGCGAATAAAACCAACACACACACAGAGTAGCTCAGACAACAGGCATTGAACCAGTGCAGTATGCTGCTTTCCTCTACGCTTCCTTCAGCCGACTGCTCCCTTCCTCCCTCACGCTCACACACTCTCAGTCTCTGCTCGGCGAGTGTGTATGTAAGCAGCAGCCTGTAAGTACTTAATAACGAATAAGCTGAGCCCCTCCTACTCCCTCTCCTCCGGATGGGTGGGAGAGCTGCATCTTAGCTTGAAAATAGCACTTATGTTCCACATCTCAGTTTTCTCTTCTGCTCGGTCTCTACGTCAGCTACATTTTTAATTCATGATTTTAGTTTCAAAGGAACACTTCACAGCTTTTCAAACATATTTGAATGGATTAGTCATTGGGCTGGCATGTCTATGGCGTCTACGACACCTGTTAATATTGTCTAAATATTGCTCCGGGCAGATTTTGTTTCACTGTGACAACAGTAGATGATGGAAAAAATAAGGGGAGGACTTGACTAAGATAAATATCTTTTTATTCTCTCACAACAGCTATAGAAATTGAAAACCACATTTTGGACAAAAACAAATTCCAAATTTTCACATGTAGTAAACATAACCACAGCACTTGTCAGAGTCTAAAACAGATGAAACCGATGAGTAAATGCAACAAGCAGAGGCATAAGCTCAAGCTGCTACTGATATCCCTGCCTTCCAGCGAGTGGCTAACACAGCCAGGTAGCAGCTAGTGTGGCTGTCCAGTGGACTGCCCAACTGCCAGCTAGTGTGGCAACAGTACAGCCATTGGGAGTAGAAAGGCAGAGCTTTCAATACATACTGGTACATGTAGGCAATGTGGTTTAAGCTCTGTACAGAAGAATTCTGACCAATCCATCAATCTGAAAGGCTCTTAAGAGGTTGTTGTGTTAATGGCCTACATAGATCACAAGTTGTTCATGAATATCCACATTAATAGCTGTGAAATGTCCCTTTAAGACATTGTATGTGCATGCTCTCCCTCTTTGTAATCATGCTTTTCTCTTGTCCTCATCACTCAGTTAATACAGCTTGTAAACTGACTGCACACACACACACACACACACAAGCACATACAACCACAAAAGGTAAGCTCTATTGAGGACAGAAGGAAGTGTCACACCAGTATGTATTACTATTTTCCCCAGACATGAACCAAGAAAATCCGATGACTTTCACAGGCTACTGATCAGACCAACAAACAACTACAGGAAAGTTGATCAATCAAAATTGTAATTGAATCCAATATTTACATCTACATATTGTCATATTTTACTATGTTCAGCTTTTACAGCTGGAGAGTCAGAATTCAGATTCACAAAGTGTCAGATGGAAAATGCTCCAGTGTAGCGGTGGTGTACACTGAGTGCAAATTGCTTTGCCAGCAGACATCGGACACTTGTTTGCTAGAAATGTTAACTCAATGGTGCAAATCCAACTGTATTTTCGGGAACAAATGTGGCATGGACCAGAGGAAAAGCTGATGTATTGTGATATTTTTCAGATCCCCTGCAGAAATGGGGTTCTTTCGCCTGCTGTAAGTAGCCTTGTTATGTAGTTTTGGATAAAAATTGTCTATTTGCTATGCTGAAGGGCGTAAAAGATGATTAAGGTAATCAGAAAGGTTCATGCCAGGTGACAACATAGTGTGCCTTGAAAAAGGATTCTGCAAGGGCACTAGCGATTACTGTATCTCTGCAGAAATGAATAGGTTTGGCATTGGGCCTCATCTTTGAAAGCCAATCTGCGAGGCACATTGTCTGCTGTTGATCCCTCCACAGTCCGCTGGCATCTTCATCTTCCTTTCAGCTGACCTGTCCTGTATTACTCTTTCATTTCAGCCCTTCAAAACACTTAGGCATTCTGCTGACATCATACCAAACCTTGCTTGCCAACTGTCCATGGAGACATGTCATCCGAGATCGCTTGGAGAAGTAAGCAGCGTAATCCCCTCCAAAACAACTGTCCCTGAGCTAAGTGATGAATCTTAAAAACTGATAGATCTGCAGCTCTGCCGGCCTGACTCAAATGTGCTTTAATTAACACAGGTAATTAGGATGTTCTGGATGTATAATTCACATCCCAGACCTAATTAACCCGCTTGCAGAGGAAAAGTCAATTTCTGCTGGTCCAATGGCATTTGAGAGGCACTTAAGAAACATTTGCTAAGTATAGTCATCATCTGGGTCATTTTCCAAGTTATTTCCAGTAAAGCAAGGACTGACTATTGTTACAGAGTACTGATTCTGGCAAATAGAGCTAATCCATATTCAACCATGGCTTTAAGCCACTGTAAACATTCAGCCCTGCCTCTTGTCTTCCTACAAACTCCTGCATTCCTGGTTAATATATGCTTCACATATATGTTTCAAACAGGCACAAATAAAAACACTGACTCTAACAACACATTTTCAAGTTTTAACCACCCTTCTCTAGAAAGCATTCCTGTCACAGGGACGTGCAGAACTATTAAGCGTATAAATGTGAGCATTGTTTGAATATCAGCTCCTTGGCTTGACTGGCCGGATGGAGTTACTCGTGCATCACGTCTAACTGCTCCAGCACTTTATGTCTCGCAAGTATCAGGTGAGCTGGTGTCAGGTATAGGGGGTGCTGCAATGCCAAACAGGCCAGGACAGTGAGGTGAAGTGATCTAAAGCTGCCCTGTGGAGTAGTAACCCAACACAGGCGTTGACTCTCACTGAAGGGGCCAAAGTTATTGTTATTGCCAGATTTGCATCCTCAAAGACGGCATGATCTGAGACTGCCTCACTACAAAATACCTAGACTACTACTGGATTACTGAAATTTGCTTCAGATATCCATGGTGACCAGAAGATGAATCCTAATGACTTACTCATTTTTCCTCTAGTGCCACCATGAGTTTAACATTTGTGGTTTTGTGGTGGAATGTCTCGACAACTATTGGATGGATTGCCATGAAATTTGGTATTGACATTCATGTTCCCCTGAGGATTTATTGTAAAAACTTTGAAGATCTTCGCTTCCCATCTAGCGCGATCGTGAGGTCGCAATTTTAATTCATTTATCCAATACTTTGCTTTCTGTCCAAATACCTGTAAAATTAATGGACATTCTCATCAGCCTCAGCTGTACTATTTGTTGAGGGCTAATTAGCAAATGTTAGCATGCTACCATGCTAAGTTAAGATGGTGAGCACGTTAGCATTTGGCTCAAAGCATTGCTGTGCCCAAGTTGAGCCTCAGCAATGCCACGAGCAGGACTTATTTATCCAATAAACTTGCTACTACCTAAATAAATTACAGATGTGAATTCTCTTAAGAAAAGATACCACCACAGACATGAAAACCAAACAAAGCTTTCTGACCTGATACTCTGTTTTGTTCATTTTCAGATGATATCAGCAAGAAACCTTTTCATCGCACCGATGGGAACATGAAGGTCAGAACAGACGATAATCCTGCTTCATAAAATTTAGAGTGAATAAAATACTTTCCACAGAACAGCGAAGCTCAAGGAAACTGCCTTAAAAGTCACGTGTCAGGCAAGAATAAACCACGTCAACACTGCAGACAAACTTTGACACAGTAACCCACGGGCTGCGATACATCTGACACCATGCAGTGCAAGTGATACATCCACTGCAGACAGCAGGTCACATGCAGACAGGCATATCTAGTCTTACATAAAGGCTACAAGGAGACCCTGTAAACCTGGGATTAGCTCCGCAACAAAGAGGCTTTTTGAACCCTGGCCTACAGGCATCTTCTGCTGTATCCTTCTCGTCCCAGTCTCACAGTCACGCACTTGACTAGAAGAATCAATGGTCTTGTTTCTGTCCACATGACAACTTTGGCGAGTAAAAGCCATTTTATGTTGGCGTGATCTTCATTCTGTCCTCATGAGAGGCACCTCACGCAAGACAATGCAGACATACAAAAGCACAATACAGAAAGCCATGAGACAGCACTGGTTGTAAATCGTTGGGGGGGGGGGGTTCATGTGAGCAGGGACAACTAGGACAACAGAGATGTCAAGCTGAAACACTAACAAGCGCTACCATGTCAACTGGTACTACTTCATACTGTACCTTGCTTTCCTTCAGGCTAAAACTTTAAGAAAAATGTACCAAGGTCAAGTGTCGACAGGACACTTATCGCCCAAATCATGCTACAAACCCCCCAGCTTTAGATCCAGGTTGTGTTAGTCCAGACAGGCCTTCGGCTGTCCGAGCAGAGCTCAGGCCCCAAGGCCAGGATATCCTCCATCACCTTCGTCCTTTACTTCCACAGACTCTCCGCTATCTACAGTGCATATCTCCGCTGTCAAGCCTCGTCCCTCTTAGCGCTCGGGCCTCCCGGGACTCATCCACTCATTGGATGAGAGCGTGGGCGGAAGGAGGAACACTGGATTGGCAGTGGCTGAGGGTGCAGATAAGACCTGCCCCCTCCATGTTGTTAACCCCGTCTGACGGAGTATAATCCCTGCGGCTGAGCTTAAATCCATGCTGACCCCACCTGCTCTCTCGCTCTTGCACTCCCTTGCTTTCCGTCTCTCCCTTCCGTTCAACTCCCTTCCATTTACAGTATATATTCTTCACCTCCCCGTCCTCCCTTCATTTCTTTGTTTTTAATCTCACTCTTATCCTCTTCATTACATCACTCTCCACCGCTCTGTCACTCTCCAGTACAGACAGACTTTCTGTTTACCTGGAAAGAGGACGGTAAGTGAGTGAAAGGCAGTTAAAGTGAGAGTGGCTTCAAAGCCGATTGAAGAAGCCTTGTCAAACAACCTCCCGGGTTTATTTTTGTTCTCGGTGAGTCATAAAGAAAAGAAGGCTCACTTGGCAGCCAGACCACGGACACCGGAGTTTGTCTGCGTGTATGTGATGATGCAACAAAACTCCGATTAAACTAAATAATCCAAACAACACGACATTATGAAAGCAGTCTGAGTCAGAAACTTATAATATACAACATTTTATTATACATTTTGTTACTCTCTGTTAGAGAACTGGATGCTGGATTTTTGAGGCCAATGATATTTGAGAGTTAAAAGAAAATCTGATAATGATGTAATGCCATAATTATTTGGTTATTACAGATTTGTGACCAACATATGTACTGAGCGGGACATTTTAAGAGTTATATGGTGCTGTGGTTAGCACTCACAGCAAGAGGGTTCTGGGGTTCGAACCTGCTTGGGCCTTTCTGTGTGGAGTTTGCATGTTCTCGCCGTTTCCTCTGGGTGCTCTGGTTTCCTCCCACAGTCAAAAGACATGCAGGTGTGGATGCAAGCGTGAATGGTTGTCTGTGTCTGTGTGTCCTGTGAGTAGCCTTGTTTCCATAAAGATATTTTTATGTGCATTTTGAAGTGCAGCATTAGAAAAGCTGTATGGACGGCAAAATTCGATAAAGCTTCCTCAATTGCGCAATTAAGTTTTTGCACCTGCTTGAGCCTGTCAGAAAGAGTTGATGCGCTAAATGGTATATTGAAACGCCTTTGCAGATATGAGAATCACAATTTGGGTTCTACACCTCCCCTTTTTTCTTTATGTGCAAACCTGATAATGAAGATGTCAGGTCCTTCTTTGGAGAGAATCTGATTACTGACCAAACTCCATGTAAACAAGGGTTTCAGAGAGTGATTACTTGTGCATAAATATAGCAAACTGGTCAGTCAGAGGTGAGACACTTCACTCCTGGGGTTCAATCAAATGTAATTATGTTCCAAACAGAATTCATGAGCTTCAATTAAAAAAAACAACAAAAAAAACTTGCTATGGAAAATTACTAGGAGAAAATAACACATCATAATCAATCTTCACACCTTAGCTGTGAATTTTCACACTCCCACAATCTTCTATGTCACTGCAACAGTCATCACCTTGTGACTCTGGAGTCTGTGCTTCTTAGTGAAACATACGACTGAACGGCACATTAAACGTCTCATAATTTATGACTGAAGCCTTCAAACTAAAAACAAAAAAGAAATGACTGGATCTTTAAACAACGGTCAAGATAAAACACATCAAGGCATAGACTGTCATCACTTTGACGCAAGACCAAGGGCTAGTCGAAGTAAAATCAGTTGCCATGGATACCAATTTTGGGCTGCAGGGATTCGAGGGTCAGAAAAAAAGCTTTCATGCTTTCTTACTGACTCCTGCTTCACAGACGCAGTTCTGGTTAGGAGGCTGGTCAGAGAATAGCCTCTTATGCTTGTCGGTTTGCTGCTAACAGAACATGCTCTCTGGATGCTATTTGCCAAGGAATGAAGAAAAAAAAATGAAGTTTTTAATTTCATTATACTAACATGATTCAACTGGACAAAACAGTGTGCACAAAGTCGGCTTTCGACAGCTCTGTCTGTGTAGAGTGCATGACGACATGTCTTATTCTTGATAAATAGACATGAACAAAAATAACTACACACACAGAAGTCTGATACACCATATGCCCAGAAGCCAGCAGTTAAGCAGAACAAGATTTTACAGAAGCTATCACAAGAGATTGTTGATGTTGTTGTATGCACAAACACATATCACACTTACAAATGTGTGATGGGGAGTCAAACAGAATAATGTGTGTTTTATGTTGTGTGGAGGTCAAAAAAGAGGGATGTGTATTTATTTCCATGTTATGCTTACTCCCTCTTGTGGTGAGAAGTAGGCTTACAAAAAACTCACTGAGCTGTCTCAAATGTATTCATGCACATGGATTCAGCCTCTTGTGACAATTAAATGGGAATACTTGAGCTCCCCAACAGTTGAGCAATCAAATGTAAAAGGCAACAATCGAGTATTGATGAGCTGCATGTTTGCAATGACACACTTTGATTATTAGGTCATGTATTTGCAAAACTGCAACATTCCCATGGTTCATCAAATCAAAACAAAAGACATGCGACCTGTGATACTGGCTGCTTGGTTAAAATGTTAAAACCCAGATGGTGAGCTGTTTTAAAGCTATGAAGCTTCTTGCCCTGCCATCACAAGAATCAATATTTCTATCTAAAACAAAACCTAACTACAGGAATCTTTGAACAAAACGGATACTGAGAAGATGTGCATCAAAATCATGCAGTTCACTAACCGCAGCAGACAATCCACAAGAGGGGGCTATAACACAAGACCAGGGTAGAAGCAGGACGAAGACCCTAACCAGATCTACCCTTGAGCTTCTTTCTCCACGGTTACAAATCCTCTATTTGATTTGTTCCGAATCTACGGTCTGCGGATCTCCAGCAGTATGACTGCCATTAGACCACAATGAGTTGTCAATAAAACAAAATGAGACCATTTACAACAATACAGCCAGATTCTGATGACTTCTTAAAATGACAGCGCTCAAACATTGAGGCTTTTGTAGAGCAACATCAAGAGCCTGAGGATCAGGCAGCTAACCTGGTCTGTTTATTTGGATAGCACATTTCATACACAAAGGCAATTCAAAAGTGCTTTACATGATGCATTAAAAACATAAGAAAATAAAGAAAAAAGGCATAAAAACATTAAAATGGATATTAAAAGGAAATTTAAAAGGTTTCCGTATTATACACACAGCAGCTATAATTCATCTGGGTCTGTCACAAAGTGATTTACTGCATATAAAAAATTCAATATCGCAGAATTGCAAAAGCAGCACAAAAAGAGAGGATATAAACCCGATCACCCTGCAGGTTTATGGCTGCACATCAGTAGACAGGCAGGCTGAGAACCACTCATCAAGAGAGTATGAGTCATTGTTTCTCCACCAGGAGAGTCCAGGAAAGGTAACGGCTTAACATAACACTGACAGCTGTCCTGAGGCCAGAAACGTCCGATGTCACTAGTACACTTTTAATTGGCTTAAATCTGAAAAAAAACATGAACCAAAGAAAAGAAAGATAAAAGGAAGCAGGATCACAAGAGTTAAGAGGCTCGACATATATGAGCATACATGTGAGTCTGTTTAGAGTTCAGTGGTGCATATGGTGAGTAAGTGTGTATGTAAGTGTGTGTTTGGGTCTTTACATTTTAGGCATGTAGCTAGTGTTCTTATCTGGAGCGACACACATTCAGTGAGCAGGTGGGAGTTTAGCAGCGTGGCTGCTGCTGCAGCTGCAAGAGCAGTGGAGTGTTTGATGACGAAGTTATTGTATGTATGTAAAAAATGCTGTGGATATGTACATACTATGCTCAATTTACCACAACCGCAGGTAAACATGGAGGAAGTACTGATTCTGCCTGAACAGTGGAACAAAGGAAAATTAACAAGGCAAATGAGAGTGAATGAGAAAAGAGGATAAACAAATACAAAACAGGGAAATTAGGAAAACAGGTCCTCTAATAATAAATTAGGTTACTGAGTATAATTCGGCAACCTCGTATTCCTTCCTCCCTCACTCGCTGACGTTTTTCCCGCGTAAACGTGGAGTGCGAAGGAAGTCTGAATCTTCTTACCGTGGCTGTAGCTGACCCCCGGGCTCAGGGTAGAGGGGGTGGCGACGTGCTCCCTGTTGGGCGTTTGGAGGCCTGCCTCCTTCTCCCTCTCCTTGTCCCGCTCCTTCACCTGGCGCTGGCTCATCCTGCCTGGGGTCAGAAGGACGGTGTCATCACCGCACACTACGGCAGCTACAGGTGGAGAGGAGAGGACAGATCAGACATGTTGCCATCTTACTTCAGATCAGATCTACAGACAGCCCCCTTGTGGAGAATCTGCCAGGTGCAGCCTTCTGTTTCATAACACATTTTGAGAATTTATATAACATTTGTTTTCATACATGTCTTATGATTGGAATTGATTGAGTTCAGGTAACATCAATATGTGTGCTTGTCCCTTATCACGCCACCTTATTTACCTGATGCTAATGAAGCAAGCAGGCATGTTATTCCTAGGCAATGGGAGCACACTTTGGTTGGCAGAGGACCAAAATAAATGTATGAAATTAAAACTTTTATCTTTGTTGAATGAGACACTCTGATTTTCTTTTACACTGTCTCCTAATAGCACTCCACAGATATCTCAACACAGCTCACGTTTGTATGAAAACATCGACAGTGAGCTGAGAGGAGAATTATTTTTTGACATGGGTTTATCAAGTAGCCAGAACATGAAAAAGTTTCCCACAAGTGAAGACAGTTTGGTGGCCTGTCCTGTGCATTTGGTTTATTGTGCTTCCTGTGATAATAAATATACTAAAGATCAGTCTCACATAGCTTCAACTTCTATCATTTGTGTGTTTACACAAATGTGTATACTGTGTAAATACACAAACACATATGGTGACAAAGATACTATATAATCCAGATGATAATCCAGTGAGTGTGTCAGTGCGTGTCCATCCTATCAGACTGCAGCGTGCCTAAAGCAGTTGAGTTGTGTGTGTGTGGACGTGACGTGTAGTGTAAATGCAGCTGTGTACATTCATGTGTGCTCTTGTGGGTATGGCTACACCCTACAGTATATAAATGCTAACACACTTTATCAACAGACACCAGACTGACTGGCGGTGACGGTAGCAAAACGGACAGTGCTCGAGAAAGAACCATGGAGACAGAAACGCACATGTAGCCGCATATCCTGTACATGGTGACACACTTTTCCCAAGATACACTGCTAACTCACACGTGTCACAGTGGAGTTTAAAGATTGGAATTATTTAATTTAAAGATATCAGTTGGTAAAAACACTTAAGAGAAGGTACTAGGCGTTTTTTAAGGAGGCAGCAGTGCTACAGACAGACTATACAACTTGAAAAGGCTGCAAGTACAAAGAAAGCTTCAAGCTAAATGAAAGTCAAAGAGACTATGCAAATTTTGCTCCATGACAAACTGCAGTTAATGGTTTATTAATGAGGGTGGACCTTTGCTGGATAAAGTAAGGTGCTGGCAGAGCAATTGAAATAACTATTAGGAGCCTAAGGACAGTTTAAGTACACAATGCCATTGAAAAATAAACACAGTTAAAAGAGCATTTGTTAGAGGAAATTGTGTGCATTACTTTCAGTTTTTGCCCTATTTTAAACAAACACTCCCTCATCTTCCATCGACCCCTAAATACCAGCGCTGGCCCTTCCCCTGACTGTGTGCACTGCCCTTAGCCCTTCCTCTCAAAGGTCACTGGCTTACCGGAGGTGGCATGGTGCTCTCTCAACTCTGCATGGTGCTATCAGGGGAAAAAGGGTGGAGACAGAAAAAAGAAAAAGTACGAGATGGAGGAAAAACAAAAGGTGATAGTGGGGGAACACAGAGAGAAGCAGGAACAGAGAGTGAGAGGTGTCTCAGAGAGATTTTGGATAAAGATCAAAAGGAGGGGAGGGAGAGGAGCGTCCACCATGTGTTGTTGGCCAGGTGTTGGTAGTGGTAGGTTTGCGTGCAGCAGGATGGGCGATAGTGGCAGCATCAGCAACAGCAGCATCAGTGGGAGAAGCCGCAGCCACACAGGACGACAACAAATAATAAAAAAAGAAAAAGAGGAGACAAGAGACAGAAAACAAAAGAAAAAAAACAGACATTAGTTTAACCAAAATGTTAACGGAGGACAAAACTTGACACATAGCTGGCAACATATCAGGGCAATGGCAGGGATAACATAGGGGGTTGGGTAATACAAGAAAGCAACATAAATTACTTTAACTTGTCCTTTTCATTTTCTATATGTATAAACTCATTTAATTTAAAGAGGTGTAAAGAGCACAGTGTCACCTAAAAATGTATTAAGTCCAACCCACAGGGCAGCAATAGGTGCTCTCATTAACCAGATGTTGACCTCTGGCACGACACACAATTCCCTCCACCTGTTCCTGTGCACAGCAGAGGGTGGACGCACCTAACAGCTAGCCAAAAAACGGGCTCCAATCACGTTTGCTCACTGCGGCTATCCTCTATCCTGCAAGTTAAGCAGTAACCACACTGCTTCAGTCATCCTTCAGGCACACAAAACGTCAACACATTGCAGACTTTTCCTAATCTCCCCACCATTAGGAGAACATTTGGCTCTCATAAAAGGTTTACGCCGAATTGCCCATTTAACACATGATGGCAATCCGTACGGCTGCAGTGGATAGCATGGTAAACTGACGTCACGGTCGTACCTGGAACGACGCCGGATTGCACCTAATCCCCAGTCAGGCGAATCACAACCACAGGCGGCTCAGTGAGGAGAAAGACAAAGAAAACAATGCCCCTGATTGGATGTTGCTCAGTTAATCAGGAAGGGGAAATCAAGTCACTAAGTTCTGATTGGTTCGAAATTGTAGAGCCTCTATCTGAGAGGATAGACAACACTAAGAGCTGCTTACAATAATAAGGCAAATGGATTAGGAAACTGTCACTGAACGTCAGAGGTCGATTAACAAGGCTTTGTGGAGAGGCATCAACAGAGTGGTTTTCTAATTTAATCTTGGCTCAGCTCATTGTCTCACAGTGGGAAAGCACAGTTACACTTTGGCCACTCCCCCTGGGTTGCAAAACACTGACCTTCAGCCACGGGGGCATGGCGGTTAGAGGAATTTGGGATAGGAAGTCTGGGAGGATTCCCAGATGGTTCCTCCTAAATAGTCCAAGAATTCAAATCAACAATCTTCTGTTTTTCCCACCATCAATCATCGTCTAGATCATATTCTCTGTTTGGTTCAACAAGAGGTAAACTCACGGCAACTGTCGTCAGGTTTCTTGACTGACAGACTGCCGCATGAGCCTGGCATGGATGCTCTTTATAAAAAGCCTCACCTGATGATAAGTGCTGATTAATTATGGAGATGAGTGTGGGGGGGTGGGGTGGGGTGGAGAGTGACAGAAAGACAAAGTGAACGCTATGAATAATCTCAAAGTGTCACTAAGAAAAAATCTAAATTGTGACAGGAAGCCTGAGAAGAGTTTCATTAGTAGACACAGTTAGATCGCTACATGTGGCAGGCCTGTATTAGCATTTGAAAGGCTTTCGACAATCAAGCAGTGGAGGCTGGTGGGTGACTCAGCTGTAGGGGTGGAGGAGTGGATCTAAATGCATGACAGACCAATCAAAAGGTGTCCTTTCTGGCTTAAGTTGGACTTATTCAACACTTGCAGACATGTCCAAGAAACACCCATGGGAAAAAATGTGTTGCTTATCCGCTGGTCATTCTGATCTCTTCTTCATCGCTTCTCATTTTTTAATCATTCTGTGATCGATGACGCATTAGCACCCTTACATTTATTGCAGCTATGGTTGACTTCGGGATACATTTTAGATCATTTGTCTTGGTGTGGGCTCTGTAGACTATATTAAATTTAATTAATGAGTGCACCTGCTTGGAAATGTCATTTGATATGTCGTCAAAGAGGGAGTGGCCTATATTGAGCACCAAAGCTGCCTTTAGTTTGATTAAAGGGAAACATTTCAGGCCTGATATTAAGTCCTAAAGAACCGATACTGATCCTATGGTTAATGGATTGAAGGCATAGACCAGATTGATAAAATTGGTGTCAGATAACTTGTGAAAGCCGGATATTTGAGATTGCACAAAGTGTCTGATCTGTAAATATCTAAAGAAATGGGCCAGTTGGCAGGTTACCCCCCCCGAGAGTTGATCAATGAGGCAAAGCTGTCATCTATGAACAGGCCTTTGAAGCATTTTATGCATTTTCAGTGCCAGTCCTGGTACGTTACATCCTGCATGGACGGGATAAAAAGGTGGTTAGACGCAACGGGGCTTGTTAAGAGAAGACAGTTGGAAATGTTTCCAAAATTTCTAGTTTTCATTTTCAGACCCATTTCAGAACTTGAACTTGAAGTCTAGTGACCTGAAATAATGATTTGAATTAATGTACTACTGAGTGTTCTCTAAACTCATCAAATTAAGTTTCCTAAAAAAAAATATATTATCATATGTCCCAGCCTACACTGTTCCATTTTTGTAGTTTGAAGTAAATATACATCATGGAAACCTGCTATGTCTTTTAATGCAAATCAAGTCATGATTGTTTCCTCTGACAGTAATGAAATCAATGCGAACCATGTTGAAGGGCAGAGTCCAATGCAGTGCCTACGCAAATACACTTTTAATTAAACACATGTACTGAGAGCTGCCTCCCATATCGTCTTTGCACTAACTCTGGTACAAAGGTGGATCCAATATGACTTTGCCAAGACACACACACACACACACACACACACACACACACACACACACACACACACACACACACACACACACACACACACACACACACACACACACACACACACACACACACAAGCAAGCAAGCAAGCAAGCTGGTGACAGACACTGGGAAAGATGACAGCCGACAACCGCGTTGTTTGTTTTAGATCTAGATGAATTTCCGTGAGCTGCCCAATACAACCACATTCTTTTGTTAGACAGCAGTTGGACTTCTACTACCTGTAGGTAGTGTGAGCCAGTTTTCATTTAAGTGTAAACCAAACAGCAAATCTTAGATAACCCAGAGGGCTTGAGTGATCAATGATACCAGGATGTTAGTGAACATGACCACAGAAAGATATACATGTACGACTGTCAGACTCCAAAGTGATATAAACAACTGGAACTACAGAAAAGAAGGCTGGACACAGCAGGTGTTATTGTGGAGGGCTGTGAGCAACCCTTAGCCTAATGTGTTTGATTAGGGCAATGTGATATGATATGACTCAAAGCAAATAGACTCACCATGACGGCTCACACGAGTGGTCTGTTCTACCATGAAGGACAAAACCTAATAGATATGTAATTTAAGGCCCATAATTCCACCTTGACTGCAGATCTATTCATATACCTTTGCAATTATTGCATCACCTCTCCACCTCGAGTCGAATGTGTGTATCATGGCATGGATTTCAGACAACCTTCCCAGACCAATGACAGACCAATGTCACCATCATCTCAAAGGTGTAGTGTCCAGTTCTCCTTAAGAGGGAAAAGCTGTATTTTAGGACAAGGTGAAATTTTGCTGTCTGAGTTTGAGGGGATCTTTTATGTGGCTTTCAGACAAAAGCCAGCTGCCTGCTGTGTCGATAAGATGATATACAAGGACAGTAGGGGAGAAATATTTCAAGTTCTTCTGAAGCAGGGACATAAAGCAAAAGCAGAGAGGGGAGTAATGGTGCAAAACCGTTTTCTTTTTTTTCCCTTTCGAGAGAAGCTGATTTTGTGGGACACTTGGGAGGTTTTATATATTTTTTTTTATTTTACCTGCACAAACAGCAAATTTGCTGTTTTTATCATCATATTTTATAGCCATTTTGTTCCTGCTTTGCTTCTGTTTGGCACCGTGCAAATCATTGGTGACGTAGTGACTGCTCGTGGGGCAAGTTAGTGAACAACTGTGGCTGACGAGCTAACCACTAACATGCTAGCCAGCAGGGAACATGCTAGCGCTGGTTAGTCACTATCACCCCCACGGCATCTTTCTATTTTCTTTGTACTCGATATACATATTTCATTCAATAAAGAGTTTTAACTGAAGAGGGGAAGAAGCCATCTGAGCTGACAAGCGTGCTAACTGCCTGCTAGTTGCTTTATCGCAATTGGGACAGTAAATTCAACCAGTTCATTCAAAGTATTCAAAAGACATGTTTGCACTATCGACACCTGTCTGCTAACTGTCTAAAAACTATTCCATATTGTTGCGCTGTTTATACTCTGATAATAAGCTACAATAGCTTCCTCCATTTTGGACTCCCCAGGCTCTCTGTTCCCTCAAGGATCAGCACCGCCAGACAGCTTGCTGTTGGTCAACAGTGTAAATTTCCAGGTAAAAAGTTCACAAAAGTGAACTCAACACAAAGAAATTGTAGATTTACTTGACCCCCACGAGTGAATTCCCTGATCCCATTGACTTTAATTGATTTCACTTCCTTTATACGGAGTAGCTGCCAGGTGTGAAAGTTACAGTTGGTAGAAAATATATAATAAAATGTAAATTATAACTGTGTATAAACGTACACAGCATTCATACATTTTCCAGTAGTTAGATTCAACTGCTTGGCTTGAACTGGTATTATTTCCATATTTCCACACTTGCTTTAGTGCAGTATACTGAGGATCCATAATTTAGTCTTTAGCCAATCTATATAAAGTAATTACCACAAAAATGATATATATATATATATATGTTTCTACTGAAACACATGCTGTAACAGAAATTACCCCCATCCCCTTCAAAGCTTCCAAAGCTCTACAGGAAACACTGCCTCAAACACAGACCGCTCTCTCTGCCCCTGAAAATATAAAGAGTGCTTACGCAGGATAAAATGCCATGACATATTACATAATGTTTAAACATCACTCGCAGCAGATTCCTGACCCAGTTTCTTTTTAGTAGCAGGGAAAGAAGCGATAACAACAGCTTGTTTTCCTTTTTTCTATATCTGAAGGGCACCTTTCGCCATTTATTCAGCTTACGATCAAAACAGATTGTTATGAAGGCAAAACCTAAATACTGGTCTAATGGAATGGACTGTCTTGTGTATGCAAGCTACAAATATCTGAAAAATGTAGCTTTCCTGCATGAAGATAAGCACTAACTGTAAACTCCTTACATCACAACAAGGCAGATAGGAACTTCCACTGGTTACAGCACAGCAATAGGGGGGCATTCATAGTCATCTTCAGTAATTGTAGAATTAAACTGAGCCGAGTTCAGGTAACAACCAGTTAAAAGCTAATGTCAGGTTTCTATGGTAAGAGCAATGTTTCTGATTAGAGAGAATTTGCAAAGGCTCTTCCGACCCCCAAGAATAACACATGATTATTCTAAGAACTGACATCAAATCGAATGACGACCTCTACACAAACACACCCTGTAAACTGATTTAAATCCAAATTTTGTTTGTTTTAAACTCAATTTAGTCTTCTTACTTCTTGTACAGCCATTTGTGTGAAGACAAAATCTGACACCCTCATATTTTGGCTTGTTTTGTTAAAATAAAAAGAATTTTGAAGATAAACACAAGAATACTTTGGAAAATAAGGTAATACAAAATTGTGCAGCCATTTCTACAGTGTTTGCCAAACAGCCATGGCACTGCAATCCACCATCTCCCAAACCATCCTCCTCTGCAGCACCAGCCGAGTGTGAAAACACAGAGTCCGGCCCAGCATGCGGTAGTGTCACAGTGGCTTTATCCATCAAAGAACTGACACATCTGTCAGCACAAGGCAGGTCCGTGGTCAAAGCCTGAGTTTAGGCAGGCGGGGAGCTACTGCATGAGTTGCACATCTTGGGAGCTGCCCATATGGTGGCAGATTTACAGCTGGAGTGGGACTGCAGCACGCACCATAAATAAAATGTCTAATCATATGGGCCCAGAGAGTGTGGCCAGAGCTGACTCAGTTGGCCAAGACACTATTCTGACTAAGACCTGAGCCAAGGCAGTAAACACTAGTCACTGTGAGACCCAAGGTATTCATTCATTTGACAAGTAGGCAGAAAGGTAGGAGCTACAATCTTTAATCTATCAGAATGAGCAGCCTGTAAGTGTTTTGTGTTTTCAAGTGTCTGTGTTGACTATATAGAGAGACAACAAGCACCACGTCTGCACTTGTTAAGCATGGCCAAAGTATTGCCATTTATTCCTCCTGTGGGCATATACATTGATGGATGTGCAATGAACACTGGGATACAATGGCAGTCTCACTAATACAATCTAAGAATTAGTGAATTCCGTGGAGCTTTTCACCACTGTGCTGGGGAGCAGGTGTGGAGAACATGGCGCCATCACTGAGGAGCTGAAGCAGTGTGCCATCTGACAGTGAGCTCAAAAACAGCTTCTGTTAATGAACCTGCTGCACTGAACGTGTGTTATAATAGTGTCAGTCCCTATATTAGTCTGCTGCCTTAAAGTCTAACCAGACTGATACAGGTCGAAGTCTGATAAATGTCAATGCCATAGGGACATTAATGGATATTGTCACACCTATTATTATTCTTTTTCTTACTTCTAATTGGGGGATGATCATGCTTTAAGTTTTGGAACTATGGAGATGTAAACAGGAAGTAAATTTCGCCATTGCACCATTAAGTATGCCGAATTAGCCAATAGCAGTTCCTCTTTGAAATGCACCCATGGGTGTACAAACAACTATCACTGGATTACTTTGATACTGAAGAAAACTTAAAAATCTGATGATTCTCAGGCAAGTTCTGGAGTTATAATAAGTTTCTTCTATGATTTCTAAGCTGATTTATAGACGTTTATTGATGGACATCAAAGTAAAAAAAAAGAAAATACTGTCACACTGAGAGCAACATTACATTTAATTGTAGTCCAGCATTTCCCAACAAATTGACTGTACAAGTATTTAACTTCTGCTGCAGATACGGGTGGAGGAGGACAGAAGGGAAATCGGAGTCCTTGTCTGGCCTGACAGGAAATCCATAAAGACATAATTCTCAGCAGCAGGGCATATTCAGATACTAGAGTAGCAGGAGCGTACCCAAAGGATTTCTGTTTGTCATCCTCTCTCTCTCTCTCTCCATTGCTAACATGAAACCTAATGATGTCACCTCACAGGCCACTGGGAAACCAAGTTGATTAAACCTGCTGGTTTTAGCGTCTTCTGTGGTTTGAACAATTGTGTCTGGTGCATGTTTTAGCTTTCATGAGGAGGGAGCAGGAGGGGGGCTTCGGCTCGACCTCACACCGGCTGCAGACAGCATTTCATTACACTACAACATTTCAGCACGTCAGCCTCCAAAAAAGAGGGGGGTGGGGAGTTAGCTGGGTGGGTCCATGGGCCTCCCATAGAGGGGAGTCTCGGTTTCATCGCTGCGGGGGGACTCAGGGACAGCATGGAGGTGACAAGGTACATTTCCTTAAGAGGAAGGGTGGTAGCAATATTGAAGATGCAGTACTAAACTTACTAACTACAGAATAACAGAGTCAAATGCTATTTTGTGATTATTTTCATTCAAAGCACCTCACAATAGTGTCAGTGAATACATTCTTAGTACAGGCAAAGTGGGAATGAGCTGGCCTTCATAATATCAGTACAATACCTATTGATTAAAGCAGTGCAGACGCTATTTGGCCCGGTCTCAGCATGGCAAAGCTGTGAGCTAGGCCATTAGCCGTCTGAAATTTAAACCTCACACCACCATCGAGGATTGGCTCAACAGTGAGGAAATTGAACTGCTGGCTGATCACAGCCGGATTTCTTTCTTGTTTAGGGGATTTAGATAGCTGAAGTGTCCAGCAGGAGGTTCAAACTGGAAAAATGTCACTACATTTTTAAGGGTTTGAGTTGAGGTGTTGTATGCGGACTCCTAACAACAACTGTGTGTGTTAATTCATCAGGGCATGAGACGGAGTTTGGTGCCGTTTCCTTGCAAGAGCTCCTGGATAGCTGCTGAAATATTAAAAGCTGTATACCTCGTATTTCATCGGGAACTAAGGCGTGGGTGAGATAGACGCAGCTGTACTTTTTGTAACTCGACTTAAAGAAATAGCAACTCTTAAATCGACATGTTTCTACAACAGATAGGACAAACAGTAATTGAAATGCTCCTGACACTCCGCGTGTAAACTTCAGTGTAAACTGAAAATGACAACAAAACACATATGTTGTATATAAATTGAGATTAACATCACCTAAACCAGTACCATAACATGCTAATTATTATCATAATCATTGGATCACTAACAATGATCCAATAATATAACACGCAATGCAGGACTTTTACTCATAATGGAGTATTTTTTCATTAATCTTTTGCTACTTAAGGATTTCAATACTTCTTCACCCACTGAAAACAGCCAACATGAACACAATATCAGACTGAATAATGAAATGAAAACAAAATGGCAATTCATGTGATTATGTGGCTATAATGAATTCATATAATTACACATGAGTGTTTTGCAAGTCTTGCTGTGTAATACCATTTGAATGCTTGATTCCCTTGTCCTGTTGTAGGAAGCCGCATCAAGCTAAACTCCAGACACCAGCAGCTGTTCAGAATGAATGAACACAGGCCTCGGCTAGTACTACCAACCTGATTACACTCACCCCGGCCCAGCTGCCTGCCAACCCTGTGCCGCATCCAAGATTCCTGCCTCTTTTATGGGGGGGGGGTTAATGAAAAACAAAACAACAACAATCCTGGAAAACTGTTGTTACGTAACTGCATCCCAGCAATAGATAATTGGTTGATTTGCCCTCATTCAAACGAGCTACGCACATGGTCAGACATTTAGGTAGCAATAGGAATCTTGATTACTGTACTACTGTAAAACTGTACTTGAAAGCTTCATCAGGATTTTAACTGGACTTGAGAGCATTTCATTAAGGAGCTATCATGTTTCTATACTGTCTCTCCTTCCTCGGTTGCGAGCAACCAGAGACCAGAGACCCCCCCCCCGCTCTGTCATTAGCCTCGACTGGATCCATGCTTTGGCTATCGCCCGGTTCAGATACATGCAAGGATCTCTCTGAAGAAATACAGAACAAATACTGAGCAAGCAGCGTGATCTGTATTAGCCGTACACATAGCCCTTGAGCAAAAACGTGGCAGTGAGTGTTGGCCTTCTTTCAGTGACAACATAACTGAGCAAACGACGAGATGGAGAGGAAACGACACAGGAGACTCTGTGTCCAAGTGTGAAACCTCATCACGAAGATGAGTCTAAAGCTTAAAAAACTTTTACGGCAACACCATATGACAACATATGTTCTAAGACTGATAGCCAGGTTTTTGAACATGTCTACGTCTTATTGCAGAACAGAAATTCTTCTTGACAGCACACCGTGCGATCAACTTGAACCCAGCCTGACATTCTCTCTAATCCGCCCACTCCCGTTTCCCGTTTTGACAGTGTTAAGGTTCACTTACTTACAGTGAGAGAGGAAATGCGTACCATGTGGCAGTCAGTCGAGGGAGGTGAGCTCGTCGCCGTGGCTGCCGCTTCTTGGTCAGACTAAACCTGGTACGACAAGCCACTGAGCTCAGCCCTGTCTCTCTGACACACACACACACACATTAAACACTGAAGGGAGGAGACAAGGCAGAAAGAACGAGAGGCTTTGAGCCTCCCTCTGTCTCTCTAATGTGCTCTCTCTTCTCTTTCCTGCTCTTTTTCTTCTTCTTCTCCACTTCAGTAATTTCCTTGCTGTCTTACTCTGTAAATTTGTTACGTCACTAGTATGTGTTTACTCTTCCTCTGCTTTTATCTGGCCTCAAAGCTCACTCATGATCTCCCCCTGTCGCTATCTCCCCATCCATCCATCTCACTCCTTCTTTTCCTTCATCTAAGTGTTCTCTCTCTATGATCCCCCTATCAGGCATTTTGACTACAACACAGCTCTTTTAAAAAAGCTCTTTTTCAGACAAACATCATCTGACACACAAACCAGCACCACAACGCCACAAAACAAGGAAGTAGGCTGTTTCTAAAGGGCTGAATCTAGTGTCATTGAGGCAGTTATTAGTGCAAGTCAGAGCTCCGTGTACGCCCTCGAGCGCAGCTACTGTAACCACACGGCTCTTCCTCGTGCTCTTGTTGACTGAGGCCCTTCTGCACCAATAAACCAAAGCGACCGAGCAGTCTCCCCGGCCACGTGGAAAATCACCCCAGAGGACGACAACCCCCCCCCTACTTATTATGATCCCAATAACGCAAGCCTTAATGCAGTCTCCTGTGCTGCCGTTTCCATTAACCTGCTTAACTGTTTTCCACACACCACAGCACGGAGGCCATTTAAAGATACAATGCCACATGTAACATATACGTAGCATTAACCAAAGGTTGTTTGTGGATGTAGCAACACACAGGATTCAATCAGAGTTTAGTCTCATCGTCCATGAGAGTAAATCATCTGCAAAACAAGACTCAACGAACAAGCCAAAGGCTTTCGATGTCATCAACGAACACATTTAGTCTCCTCAGGCAATGAAGTAGTTCTACATTCAACAATAACAGCTCAAAGAAATGGCACTACATGACTGCAGCTTGCTGTGGGTCTCACCAAATTTGACACCAGCTTGCTAGAAATATGATTTAGCACTTGATAAGAAGGTCGGTGACAGTACAATGTACTGTGAAAAAACCTCCCTGGCAAGTCAGTTTAAAGCCATCGCCTGCTTTGACACAGTTAGTAGATACATGAATGTGTCCGTTGCCAGGAAAATTCTTTCAAACAATAGTTAGACATTTTGGGAATATGCTAATGTGCCAGACTATTTCTTTGGGGTCTTGTCATCAGCGCGAGGATGCCAGGCAACCAGGCTAGACTCCACAAAGTGACTAAGGATGGCCAAGAAATAGTCTGGCACACAACCCCACTATAAAACCACAACCTGTTTTTGTACTTTGGATTAAACAAAAAGGACATAGTGTGTAAAGAGTTGCTAATAGGCGGGTTTTGTTAGCTCCGGTCAGAGCCGGGCTAGCCGTTTACCCCTGCTTTCAGTCTTTATGCTAAACTAAGCTGACCGGCTGTTGGCTGTAGCTTTGGACGGACAGATCATCTAACTCTTGGCAAGAAAGCAAATAAATGGCGTTGGTCCCCGACCAATCATAGCTTGGCGTCTTGCTGTCACACGCATGATGTCACCGGGAAGGAGGTAACTGTGGCCGTGATACATGTGAAAAAACAACTACATGCTCTGTCCTGATAGAGGAAATTGGCTAATTCTTTCTTAATAGGTGTACAAAAGAAGAGCTGTAACGAAGCAGACTACATCTAATCTGCTGAGAGAGATGCCCATGATTCACATCATGGGGTTAGATGAGAGAACATATTTATATCTTGACAAAAACAAATGCCTGTTCCTTGTTCCTCACATGTACTGCGGTGGACAAGGAAGGAAAACAACACAAAACTTCCTCCAAGGAGACTGAAAAAGTAGAATCAACCATACAAACGAACTGTATCAATCACATTCAGAAATGTAAAGCTCATTTGCAATAGAACACTGGTCATTGTAATGAGACACAAGAGCTCAGCTGCAGACAGGAAACTCCTCGTGTGTCATGCCGCGTGTGATTCAGCCTGTGACTTTGACAATGTTTTCTCAAAGAAGACGGAATAGCAAAGCACCCATTTGTGGTAGTGACTGTGGCAGCAGCATAAAAAAAACCTGAGCAGTAATTTGGGTTTACTTTCTGTTTTCTTGAGAAAATGCTGCAATTCAGTCATTTTGAAAGAAAAGGTACGTTATTCTAGAGCTTCTATAGCATTTGTCATTCGGTATACTTTGTACAAAATGGAGGATAAATTCATGAATGCTTGAATGACTTCAACAATGGGCATCACTGTATGTAAGACTGTATACAACAGTGCCCGTGCATAATAGCTACAGGACACATTTGTGAAAGGGGACACGCACAATACATGATGTCACAAGAGATTGCGAGGAATGGCGGCCACTCCTCTTTCTTCTCTGTGTTGAAGCCAGCAGAAAACATACATCATAATTGCAGCCAGTGATCTGACACACAGTATATTACCCTCCTCGAGCCAGAAGAACTGGATACTCCAAGAGGGATGTGTGTGTGTGTGTGTGTGTGTGTGTGTGTGTGGGTGTGTGTGTATACCAGTCAGTTCATGTGTGCACTGATCAATTCACACCAGCGAAAAAACAAAAAGCTAAATGAGTTTTGAACAATTCTTGAAGGGTCCTATGGGTCCCTAAAAGCACTACTTTGGTAACACACACACACACACACACACACACACACACACACACACACACACACACACACACAGCGTTTCTACCAATCATCCAGTCTGTAATGTGTGTTAATAAATTCGTACTGACCTAACTACTGCCTTCAAATCAACAGCCCACCCACAACCTCGGCCCAGCTAAAAGACTGATTTTTCTGTCAGGACTGAACAAATCTTGGCAGGAGACACTGCAGTGCACTGACTTCAATCCTTAATGTTGACATCTGCAACTTCCCCCACATCATCTCAAGTTCACTTTCTCAAGTCTTTTGAAACCCACTGTATATTTTCAGACTTTCACTTGCAGTTTTTCCCGCATCGGAGGCCAAACTAAAGCCATGGAGGATGAGCTTGCTTTTTCCTGTTTACTGTAACCTATTTACTTTAGTGGTGAGAACGCGTCTCATCAGCCTAGGTTGTCAGCTCGGTTCTGTCAACAGTGCCCGGAGTCCGACCGCAAATGTACGGAAGCTGATACTGCATCGTTTTCTCACTCCCTAAGAGCAGCCTGAAGCCAATAACTCTGGCTTGTTGCAGCCTCCTGTAGCTTATTCCTGTCACATGATGTAGCATTGTAGGTCTAAGAACCAAGACCCTGTACCTAGCTCGTTCTTAACAAGAAAAAAAGAATTCAAGATGAATTAATACAGAAATATTAAAAGTTACATGAAGATATATCTGCATTGCATACTTTTTTCGTTAGTCATCATATGTCATCTATGACATCAGTGGTGAGCTTGCTTAGTTTTTTTATATTCTGTACCACAAGGACACATCAATTACAGTAGGAAACAGACATAAGCTTCTCCACAACAGACGTCTCAATTGACCATAATGCAATGCAGCCGCAAGACATTAAGTAAGGGGTGTGGTCCACATTAAAGCTAGCAACGGCTAGCTAAATGGTCAGATTCAATAAAATGATATGGCCATTCAGTAACCCACTGAAAGCAACACGTCCATGCCCACTCTCTTGATGTTTTCAAACAGCATTCTAGGAAATGTAGGAAAACACTACTTGAAGCAGAGGTATCACTTTGAAGAGATCAGTTTTCACTTTGATATTAAAAAGTATTTTCCTGTTGATCAGTATACAAAAAAAGTCACATGAAATCTACTTTGATTCACAATAAAATTGAATG
This sequence comes from Enoplosus armatus, assembly GCF_043641665.1. Classification (NCBI taxonomy): domain Eukaryota; kingdom Metazoa; phylum Chordata; class Actinopteri; order Centrarchiformes; family Enoplosidae; genus Enoplosus; species Enoplosus armatus. Next base: position 15,131,365 of record NC_092201.1, on the reverse strand, counting down.
ATTTGTTACAAACAAACTCTCCTTCAGACTCCAGGTTAGCCACATATCTTCAAATGTAGCACATTTCTGTAGACTTATAGACAGCAGCCCACACTCTTTCTATCAGCAGTACCCGCCAGGCCAGTGAACCCACATTAGCAATAAGGGGGATGATGACAGAGGAAAGGATGAATGGCAATCCATCCAGTAGTTGCTGAGATACTTAAGTCTGGACCACAGCGGTGGACCAACATTGCCACCCCTAGACCCACACCACCAGTGTGGCTGAAAAGTGCCCTTAAAGTTAAAGTGCTCTTTGAATACACTTGACTCCATTAATCTGGGCAAACATTAGACTCAGCAATCTTTCATATCGGTTTGGATTTTCATGTTGATGATTCACTGAGATATAAAGCGGTTACACCATTTGTCGAATTTTATTATGAAAGTAATCTTGGCCTCCAGACGGTCAATGTAGGTCTTAACGTGCAGTAAACAAGAACAGATGCACACTTGGGCAAGAATCCTCGACTTATTTTCTCGTTAATACCGGACTATCAAACTCAAGTTCTGAACCATCTTGTGGCGAGAATGTCAGGCTGCTCTAGATGGGAATGACAACTATTATACACTTTTTTACTTTTATGAAAGACAATTACACTTATCAATATCCTGCCTTGCATTCACACCTGGGACCAGTCTTGTACTGTTGGCAACTGTAAAGCTCTTTTGGAACAACTGGGGGGTGAGGTGCCTTGCCAAAGGACAATTCAACAGCCACAGAGGATACTTTTTTTTTTCTCATTCATTTCAGCTGCTCAAATCCCCCCAGTCAGTGATCTTCTACTCACAGATCCTCTTCTCTTACCTCTAAGCTACCTCAAAACCATTGTTCAAGTGCATAATGGCTGTCCATGTGCCTTTTCATTGCTGCCTATTCTGAACAGCAGGTCACCAGCTCTTTCATTACAGTATGTACAATGCAAATGACAGCAGACTGAATGGTGGTGGTGGGGGGGGTTGGTTGCCATAAACCTTCCTGAAGCGTCTCCTGACTGTGAGGATGTAAGAGCGAGGGGAGAAGTGGCAGACACCTGGCGTGCGTCCCAGAGCCTTTCATCTCACGTTGGGAGCCATCCTCTCCACCAAACGGGCCCTTCTTTTCAGTGAACAGCAGGACGTGCCAGCAACACAATATCGTCCCGCAGTCGAAGTCTCACACCATCCTGGCACTGCTCATAATGTGTGATCAAGGGATAACACACTGCCCTGGAGCCTCTACGATTTATTGCTAAATCGCAGAGAGGTACGCGCTCATCAAATTGAATTCAATTCCAAAAGAAAGCATTCAAAAGAAACAGTAAATACACCGACGTGGCTTTCAAACCCATTTATGCATCGGCAGTTTAATTATGCAGCCACTGAAATAGGCTCTGGAGAAGGCGGGGTGAGAAATTAGCTTGCACTACACCACAGATATGGAGTGTTATTAAAACTCCCACTCTAGGAAAGACTCAAAAGAAGCAAGAGAGGGATGTTAGCGCTGCTCCCATACAATCCCACTGTATGTCATTGTGTGTGGAGGCCCGTGGGAGAGATGGCCGGCAACGTTATCACCTCAGTTATCTGCAATTATAATTGCCCTCCAGCTCGCTGCGAAGAAAAAAAAAAGGCTACTGAGGATTATGATTAAGGTGAAATGAAAGGGCAGAATCACAATCCTGGGAGCTGAGAGGAGGGAACTGGTATTTTATGTTTGGGTGTGTGAATGTGTGTGTGTGGTGACTGAAGGTGCCACTGCTCGGTAGACGTTTCTTTATAAGATACAAAGTGAGGATATGGTTTTGATGCTTCTCAAATCTAAAACCACCGATCACCAGACCAGATCTCAGTACTGGCTACCACTTGATACCCCACGAGTAAATACTGAACTTGCCTTCCAGTGCTTTACACCAAATAAATGAAATTAATTGAAACACAAAATGCATGTACTCTTCTTATGACCATAACAGATGGTTGAGAGGAGGCCTGCTGTGTGGTTTGTTAGGAGTATAACCATAAACCAAACTATCAACAGAAAACACAAAAAGAGATCTTCAAATGATGAGGAACTACAGGCTATTCAATCAAATTGTATCCGAGAAGATTGACTTCTGAGGGCAGATTTGCCTCAAGTAGGGCACTGTTAACCTGCAACACACAACAGGAAGTTGCAAAAACTTTATATTTTAGTGCAAAACGAACTGTTTTCATCACCATTTCTGTTCCAAGGAAAGAGGACTTTGAAAAACACACACCTCTGTGTGACCTTTAATTGTCTGCAGAAGTGACTTTAGCTGTCTTGCCTGTCTACTGACACACACACACACACACACCCACACACACCCTGACACGAGTTTAATTACAGGCAGCAAAGTGCAGTGACTGCCACTGGGAGCCTGACAAGCCTGTGGCAGGTTAGCAATATTAGCACCTTAAGCTAATCATTAAGCTTCACAGAAACAGGAACCCTTTCCGACATGAGACTATACATGGAGGTTGAGTGAAGACCACCAATTAGGAGGGACAATTATCAGCGTCTAAGAGGCAATGAGGCAAGGTGGGTGGATTTCAGATTACTTCCTTGATCTAGCATACAGAATATGGTGCATGCTTTGTGTGCAGTATATGTAGAGTTTCATTCCAAAATGCTCAATAACAAATGTCCTCTTGAGTTCATCAGTCAGAATCTTTCAAATATTGCAGTTACAAAGACCTCAGTAACATTTTATCCTTTAAAAGCAAGTCTTTTGCTTCATTCCAAATTATTTTCCAATTGCAATTTTGGAATAGCGTAGTTTTGGGATGGAGGTCTTCATATGCATGTTCATGGGGGACTGTACCCACACATGGAAGTGCGTTGACTCACCAAAGTTTTCTCAGGCTCCTGCTGGGACTCAGAGGAGGGCTCCATGGTCGTCTCAATCCAGAGTCAGGCCTGTCAGCGCTGCTCTGACGACTGCATATCTGTTGGGAGGGAGAAACAATGTGTTACCACTTCATGACGATATGTGTACCATTTTTTTTCCATTAGTAATTTGCAGGTTCTAAGTGTACAATGTGTTCAAAATTCAGTCCTCTAAACATCTGAGTCGTTTTGAAAGCAAGCTTGGAATAGCACTTTTTCAAAGTGATCTTTAACCTCATGTGGGACGGCTAGTTTGCAAGACTTATTTGCAACATCATGCCCACATCATGCCCACTATCTCTAACAAACAGCCAGTTTACCATACAGAAGCACTCATTTCTCATTTCTGTCTTTGTACACTAAATGCAGCAGAAACCTGGCTCAGCATTCCCCCTTGCTTTTCAAAAAATAAAGACTGGTAAAACCTTAAGACTCAGAAATGTACTCATCAGTTTGACCAAAAGTCTACAAAGGGATAACACAAGAAGACACTCAGAACCTCTAATGCACAAAGAAACAACAAATAAAACAGCTGTTCAAAAGGGTAGCCCTAATACCAAGGATGAAAACTAACACTATGCAACAAAAAGGTCATACATTTTCAAATATGATGAACTAATAAACACAAAAATGATCATGTGATTTATGGGAAACAGAGTAAACAGGCCCAAGGTGAGCTACACAAAAGCAATCTGTATGCACCTATCCTTTAACATTCCCTGCCCCACCCACCTGTCAACAAGGCCTTGAATTACCTATTTGTTTTAAATGCAGTCCGCTGTACCTGCACACAATAAAATACAGGCCACTGTTCGCAAATGTAATGCCACTGTCAGCTAAATCCTCAACATGAGTTCATGAACAAGTGGGACCATCTGTTAATTACGCTCTGCGCTGCTTTCGGGGAGATTATTCTGGGTGGAGCAGCTGCCTGCCAACACGTGGTTGTCCTAAAAATGCTTTCAAAATTACAGAAGGCAGCCACTTACGCTGATTGCTGTTTTGTGTGGATGTTTTAAATGGTATGAACCCTGTGGTCCCGACTGAGATTACACTTTATCAGACTATGAGGCCACAAGAGGCCACTTGAGAAAGAAGCAGTGCTATTGACTTGAGGGTGTTGACGCTGCAGATGCAAGGATTGTGTGACAAAAAGAAAACTCTGTCCTTGGCTTGGACAGGTATATATTAGTACGACTCGGTGGCCTCAAGTAGATGACTTTGGATTTAATGGATTTGTGGATTTTTCCCCCCCTGCTTGCCTTTGTCAACTACACAGAGACCAGTGATCATGAGAAAAGGGCAATCTCATCCAGACCAATCAGAGTTCTGAAACAGTGAGGTAAATAACGGCTTTATGGGGACATAAAGTTCAAGTTTGAATCACAAAGGCCACAGACTGGTACTGAGAAGCAGAGCAGAGAAAGCAGGATTCTGTGTAACCAACACTCGAGAAAAGGTGTTGCGGTTGAAATCATTCAACTCAATTTAGTGTTTCAATGAAATTCTATTCGACACACTCAACACAACCCCTATAAAACCTTTATTACCCACATAGGCCATTTCTTGGGGAAACTATGATCCGATATCGTGCCAAGAAGGTAGTAGAAGGTAGCAGGATGGAAGCAGCTTTAGACTGCTAAGAAACAAACAGCGCCTAATATCAGACTGAGGACAGGCAATCCTGACAAAGAGAAGGTCACTAAATTCACCCCCTACTAGTCATTCTACTAATGTAATGCTCCAGCGCCCAAATGGCCTCTTGGCTCCAGCCAACACACACACACACACACACACACACACACACACACACACACACACACACTTCATCTGGCCTCGACTCTCAAGGACCCATCACACTGAGACAGATGCTTTCCACTCGTTCTCAAAACCGGCTTTAGCAATCAGCCCGTGACTCATCCTGGAGCAGCGGCCACGAAGCTGAGGTGGGGGGGGGGGGGGGGGGACACAGAAATCAAGTTGTAGAACTGAATTCCCCTCTGGGATACATGGTGTCCTACCTTATCTCTGGGTCTAGAGTTAGCTTTTTGCCATTGACTTACATTTTCAGTATTTAGTTGACACTCTTTACCAGAGAGACTCTCTCAGTGCAACATATGCTTCAGCTTCTGCTGCAGCTTATTTTTTTGGATGACTAAATACAAATTAGCTCTGAAGCTGCCCTCGATTTGCAGCCACCCTTATGGAGACATGGCCGGGATGGATTGCCATCAAATGTTAGTACAGACATTCATGTTCCCCTCAGGATGAATTCTAATCACTTTGGAGATCCCTTAACTTTTTGTGTAGTGTCACCATCAGGGATAAAACTTTCATTTGTCTAATACGTGCACAGCTATTAGCCATTAGCCTCCGCTGTGCTTTGTGTTTGGCAAATGTTTGCATGGTAATACCCGAAATGAAGACATTATACCGGCTAAACGTCAGTATATTAACATTGTAGTTGTCAAATCAATTTATTTTATATAGCCCAAATTTGCCGCTAGTGTGGCTGTACATTCTTAATCTTGATTTTTATTATCTAATTATTATTGCCTATTTGAGATTTTTTCATTTTCCATACCAAACTCTGATTATGGGCAAATGTTGGAGACTTCACTTAAAAAAACAAATAAACAATGCCAGTGACAAACAATCCACTCTGCTATGGTTCTATTGTCTTCCCTTTCTCCCACACTTTACCAACACTCTGCCCCCTTCACACAAGCTGGCACACAACAATCTGTTTCAGACGTACCACAGCAGTCTGAGAGCTAAGACCTATGAATCATTGCCAAAGATAGAGGGCAAACGCACAGGGAATCCTAAACTTGTGGCTTGGCAGTGGCCCCAAAACAAAAGGCGGAAACACTGGCTGAGGGGTTTCTCCACGGAGCCAAAAGATAGCAAGGAACCTCTGGGAATATGTTTTTTTGTTGTTGTTTCTCCTTTCTACTCCAGTTCAAGAGCATAAATACACAATATGTTGTTAACAAAACCGGTGCTACAACAAACTTTGACTAATGGACACCAAGCCTTTTTTCACCATTCCTGGAGCTGCATATTTTGCGAGATGAAGGCTACAATGGCCAAGTGGTGGATTTATGAGACAATACCACAATAACCAACGCAGCCTTTTTGATAAAGAAGCTAGAAAGTTGATACTTTCCACCTTGCTTCTTTGAACACTACTTCAGAAAAACATATTCACATAAACCTTTCTGAATGGGTGTTGATTGCCTTGCAGAGCCATTATGATCCAATTATTGTGACAACTTGCTTTTAATTAGGGCTGCACGATACTAACCTGTCAAATATTATAAATATCACAAAATATGAGGCACGCTGACTAAGTTTGCTTTTAAAAGCAGGATGTTTTCACCAAAAACATACATTACAGAAAATGCTTGGTTTGAAAATAATAAGAGCAAACCAGAAAACATTTGTTTGGATTGAATCCGCAGCAGTGAAATACTTTGATTTAGATTGGGTTTTTTTTAAGATTAACAGTAGAGCTCAGCTCAAGGGCAAGCAAGGACAGCAATCATTTCAGGATCCTAAGCTGATTGCAGTGATGTTGCTCTCAAAAACAGGAGGCAGCTCTCTGACGGCCCGAGAGGCAGATGTATAGAGGCACTGCTCTCACTGCTGAGTGTTTGGGAAATGATTACCAGGTGGTTAAGTGAGACATAGGGTGTGCTACCATGCTAGATGACTGACAGCAGCAAAGGATGAGATTGTAACAGCCCAGACAGACATTTGTATATCATTTCTATGTTTTTGTCTGAAGATTCAATCTCTCCTTTATCAACACTCCTTGAAACGAAAGCCAACCACTCTGACAGTTCTGAACAAGGCCTCCACTCCTGCTAAGTGATGATGAAGCCTTTAAGATAATCTCCAATAAGAATCTCTCACAGCGAAGGCTTCTTTTTTCAAGAGTTTGAAAAGGAAAAGATGTGCTACTGTACAGTTGTTTGCTTCAGATAGCAATGGTGTGTTGAGATGTTCAGGGACCATTTAAATAAGCAAAGTGCAAATTTTCCATAAATAATAACATAACATATATTATATATTTGTCAGTTTGTGATGCTGTAAAAATCCTGAAATCATCTATTTGTCTGAATATTGTCCATACAACTGAACCACCTGTAAATATCCCCATTGTTTGCTAATAACTACCTCGCAATAAAAAAGATGTAATTTCCTGTATCAAACACGAGGCTATACTAGATATACAGGATTATGTTCAAATCTGGCCTGATATTGTTTGACATGTAGAGAGGTGTATTATATCTGTCCTTTTCCTTTTTCTTGTGTGTTATTGTTTGTAGTGTCTCGTAAGCCCATGCGGGCTGGGCACTTTTTTTGTGCATGACACTCTGGAAAAAAATAAATTACTTACTTACTTACTAGACATGTCAGCTTGTCAGGAATAAGGGGCTGGTGGCCAAAAATGCTCTCTATGGAAATGAAAACAACAGAACAAAGAGTGGAGAGGGGACATTCAAGTCACTTGGTCCAATGTAATCTTCTGCCTGTCCCAGTTTGGCGCTGTGCTCAGGGGGAGACATCTTTTAACAGAATTAATCCATGTAGGTCAGGGAGTGAGGAATATTAATCAACCATGTAAGTAGAGGCAGAGGATTGCCTTGCTAGACCACAGAGAATCCCAGGACTGTTTCTCCAGAATAAGAATCAAGATAGAAATGTATAAATGTCTGTGAAAAATGTATAGAAATCTGGTACTGTGCAGTATGTACTTTTGCCTTTATATTTTTACATGTCAGATTATATGTTAAAAAAAATGTAGCACCATCAGACCACGGCAAATTCCTTGTAATGTATGTTACTTGGCAATAAACAGTTTCTGATTCTTCTGATTCTATTCTGATGTAAGAATACAGAGACTCAAAAACAGGAAGCAGGAGCACTTTCAATTGGTTTGGAAAAATAATAAAGACTTGATCTTGCGGCATTGCACAATTAAATATTATCTGGCAGCCATTCCTGTAGCACAGATGAAATCTCATTCCTGTTTTCACAAATACAATATGCCTTTACATAATTCCTGGCCCCTCCGCATCAAAGCATCTGGGAGCATCCCAAAGCAACAAATTATATAAAAACAGTCTTTATAAAGCAGGTTGACTCACTCTGAAGCCTTGCGTTGGCTTCAGTTATGCCAAATCTGACCAGAAATAACAGAAATGTGGAAAATAGTCTTAAGGTCCATACTTTCTAGAAAAGTACTGTTGGCCCCACCCCCTCCCTTGAGAGAGACAGTGGCTGCCCACCAAAACTTGACTCACGCTGTGCCAGATTGTGCTGGATGGGCATGATGTCTAATCTATCTAATTTCAGCACCCACCAGCAACCACATATCTTTCGTGTTGTTTGGCATCACTGAATCCAAATGTAAAAGCCCAATCAATACTGATTTTTGAGGCCAATACGGACATCAATATTGGAGAGTTTAAAAAAAAAATCCAATAGGGATATAAGTGTGACCAAGAAATGTTGCTGATTTCCCAGAGGAATTGGATATATCAGCCTTCACATACACAAACAATGCCTGTCAGTAGGATAAATGTGTCTACATGTCTTTTAACATGTTTATATTTCCCTACTTGATGCTATATATATATCCTCAATAATAGCTGTTCTAACAGCATCTGCTGCCACATTTCCGGCCACTGTTTGATCATCAGCTGATAGACATGTAAGGTGATATTGACTCATGTGCCACATGCAGTCCATTATAGTCGGTTTCCCACTCCCTTGCCACTACATAACGTGCAGCACACCAGCACAGCCAAAGGAGCACTACTCAACTAGAGACAAGACCATTATCATGTAAATAAACCTGATTCAGAATTATATAATGAGTGTTATTATTGGTTCCTTATGCTAAAAACAAAGTGCTCCTGTGGTGCTTTAATATCATATCTGACAGCAAATTCCCACATGACAGAGAATCTCTTTTCTTTCTGTAACATCCTCCCCCTTTATTGTGGGAGCACCAGCAGCAAGTGTTTCACCTTGCAAAATTAAAACTGTATTACGCTTTTAAATGCGACAAGGGGACTCAGCGCTCCCTAACATCCATTTATCTGAGCGACATGTGGATGGGAATGCTGATGATGAGGAGGACGCTGAGAAGAGTCTGAACTCCTGTGGTGTCAAGGAGACTGTGGCGACCTCAGAGCGTTCAGTCCCCTTATTGGAGAAACACTGCGGCTGCTTGGCTCACATCGGACAGCACAAAACCATCCCTGCCACAGAGACAGAGAGGGAAAAAAATCACAGAGAGAGAATAGAGCCACAGCTCCACTACAGAGCTGCAAAATGTGTATGACGCACACAGCCCGAGTTGAATAATATGTGTCTGTCTGTGTGTGTGTGTGTGATACCTCTTGCATAACAGAAAAGGGAAAATAGATGTGAGGCTGAGATGCTAGCACATTTAGCCTAAACATCATTCATATTTTTATGTTGTAAAAGGATTTGCAGACATCACAAGAAAGTAACAAGCGCAAAGGTCGCAGCAGCAGACAACATTTCTGTGACCCGAGAATGACCTTTTAAGAAAAGAGGGGGGGGGGCTGGAACACAGGGTCATGGTCATCATCTCTACATGATCAGCGCTGATCAGATCTGAAGCTGGATGAATATGATTCACCTCCTTGTCTCAGCCTGGGATTTCAACAGCTATCTGTAGTCTGACACCACCAGACACATTCTGAGTAGCTAGCCGGGTATCAGGACACATCATCGGGATGTCGCGTGATGTGACCTCAATGTATTAGCATCTGTTACCCAAACGGAGCCTTCCTACACACAGACACAGCGTGAAAAAACACCCAAAAGAAGCCTCGAGAGTGAGATTATTCGACACACAGGCACATAAACAGAGTACACTTATCCAGATCGAGGGCAGGTACATTTTACCAGACAAACACAGAAGCATGGAGGCAACTGGACCGATGCAGCATGCACATGTGCAAGAGAGCGCTGGGGAGGGGGTGAATGAAGGACCTACCTCATGCAGCTCGGGTAGCAGAAAGCACCATTACATTCACAACACAGCCTCTGAGAGAGGGAGGGAGAGGGAGAGAGAGAGAGAGAGAGAGACACAGAGATGACATCACCATATTTTTCTTCCTCCTCCTCTGAAATGTAGGCTAGAGCTGCAGGGCTGCCAGCGGCGGCGGCGGAGCAGCAGCGAGAGCTCCCTCTGTGTGTGTGCAATGACAGAGGAGTGAGCTTTTGCATATAAGCATTCCCTGCTGGATGTGGCCTGTATTAGACACCGTTTACACCTGGCAGTAACGGGCATCTTGGGTGATCCGATCGCAAGTGGACAGCTCACACCTGGCATAAGAATGCGTCTCAAGTGATCAGCTTGTGATCGGATCTCACTTCCCCGCTCTATATGCACATAAACATGTACATCATTTCTGATAGCAAAGACCAAATGCGTTGTTGTTTTTAACTTTTAACTGGCGGGAGGCAGCCTAATCTGCTGGAAATTAAAAGAAGAAATTTGCTTAAGACTTTGGCATGTGAAAAAAACGTCTTTATGTATTAACTAGGTGTCACGATTTTCCAAATTACAATTTGATATAAACATTTATGTTCCCCACAGTGTTTATTATACAGGCAGTGACAAAACTCCAACATACGGTGCCCCCTGTTCAACACACTGTGATGATTTCAAATTTCCTGGTTAAGTGGATTCAGGTTCACAGAGCCACCAGGAAGCTGCTTATCCCAAACTCACAGGTAATTCAATCTTGTGCCTATCTTTTCCCTTATGTCCTATTTCCAACCTTCCATATTATTGTGGTGCGTCACTATGGCCACAGGAGTGTTATAAGGCTCTGACCCGGTGGTTGCTTTCTTCTGTTGTGGCACTAAGTGCACTAATCTGCAAAAATGCTTATGATGAGTCTGACAGCATAAGAGGTGCTACTTTTAGAAGAATTCTGTGGGAACATTGTGGTAGCGTAGCATTTGTTTTATATTTTAAGATCAATACCATGAGCGGTCTTCAAGCAGTCTGTTCGCTTGTCTCGCTTGAGTATGGTGTATGAGTGTGTGTGCAACATGCAGGATGTACGTGTTCCTGTACTATTAAGTTTGGTGTGTGTATGTACTGATCCAGCTGCAAGGGAAACACGCTACTGACAAAAGCACCCAGCTGTGAGTGCGTTCCTTAAGGGAATACATGCAGGTCAGAGCTGAGGTTGGTGTGTAAGAAATACCAGAAAAAGACTCCACACTGCACACTTACACAAAACATGCGCGCGCACAATAAACATTCACCATATCATAGCACTGCATAGCCATGGGCGTTTGGATGAAGACAACAACTGCTAAAACATGGAGTCAGTGAACTCACCAGGTAGGCTGATAAAATGACCAAAAGCACCTTTCAGCATCATGAGGAATGCATCATGTTTTTTTTAGCAAATAGAGCCCGTCACCCTTCCTGACAACCGTTAACCTGTGGCATAGGTGTTCCATGATTTTTCAATTCATTTTCATAATCAAGTCTGAGCAAAGCCTGGACTGGCCTATCTGCTTGCCTGTGGCAAATAGGTTGCTGAGCAGGGTGCAGCAACTGCCTAACTGGCTAATCTGAGACTGCAGAGCAGACAACATATAAATCCACAAGGCATATGGACCCCCATCTCTTGAAATACATGCAGGACTACTGTTGCTCAGTTAAAAATGGATTCAAGTTACTTTAATAGAAAGATAGCATAAAATAACCAGAATATATCAGGTATGGGTAAATGCAATTGCTGGTCAGGACTAGTAACTTGATTACTGCACCTGCTTGTAAAGTTAGAGGCTGCCAAAACCCATTTGTCAACTAGTAGTCTGTCTTCGAATGCAATAGGACATTGCTAAAACCAAGTTACCTGCATAAAACCCTGGTTACACCATCCTTTAAAATGTCGACATTTCGCAAGGGAATTCAATTCATTCCAATGGAATCACTGCGATTAGTAGATTCACTCGTAGGGGCCCAAGTACAAAAAAAAAAGAAAAAGAGAGAGAATTTCCGGAAGCTATTGCAGCTGACTAGTGCTAGCCCAGCTGACTAGCAAGTTAGCGGTCGGCCACAGCAGTTCACCACCTAGTCCTGCGAGTATGGTCACCACGTCACCAAGCTTCAAGAAGCAAGTGTTTTGCAAAGATACGCAGATTCATTTCTACTCTTAACATTTCACTGTCTGCGAATCCGCTTTTGAATGCAAGACCGGGGAAGCTCGTCTGACCTTGCTGGATGGTGCACAAATTGTGACCGTGTGAGGAGATTACCCCACTGCAATGAAAAGTCATCTTCAAGGGGATTAATGAGAATGCAGACAGTGGCAAAGACCAAACACTTGTAATGTGGAGTCAGTGTGACACACACTTGGAGCAAGTTCTGCTAGAGTTTAAATGAGACGGAGGGCAGAGCATAGCCAAAGGCTTAATTCTCCAACAATACCTCAAAGTTAAAAATCTCTTTGTTGGAGAAAGAGGCATTCTTCTCCACAAATAACAGCAATTATCAGCCCAAATCCGGGCCCAGAGACTCAGTAAAGCCTGCCCAACCTGAACACAAGGCGGAGAGATGGGCCCGCAAAGATAACTTATCTAAACAGCGACAAAACAGGTTAAAGGAATTGTGAGAAAACAATATGTTGATAATGTTGATAAGAATGGATGATAAGACAAAAGTAAAACTTATCTCAAACACCTCATCACAAAAGAGAAGTTTAGAATAGTGTTCAGCCAAGAGATCGAGGAAAAGTCTTTGATGGAAATTAAGATGCCTTAAGGTCTCTCTTGATTTGCTATCCCAGCACTTCAGGGGAATCAGTAATATGATCACTGATACAGGATACAGGACAGCCACCGACTTTACTAGAACTAACTGCCATCTAGTCGTTCAGCTTCCTCCAGGATCCGTCAAAAAGCTCAAAGCTGGTGCCGTTTTGTTGACCGTAACTTTCTGGTTATGACATAAAATTATATCCTTGTTGAACACTATAGACTCTCTCTGAGCATGAGCTCAGCAAAACAAAGCATCACCATCCCTCTGTGTCAAACAGGCTCATCAAAAGCAATGCATTGTGCATCCCTCAAAGAGCTGCAGCTGTGCACAGGACTCCAGAGTCTGAATGAGTGAATTAAGACACGAGAAAGCAGAGCATGTACAGCCCTTGTTAACTCCTTCAGCTTAACAACAAAGCCTGAGCCAAGTAGAGACTGTAACAGTATCCGCGACCAGCTCATGTCCGGGCTTTAAAACTGTGCATTTTAGACGCCCCTAAAAGAGCAGCCACCAGCACCACCTTTCTTTGATTCATCCCAGTGTTTTCAGCAAGCAGCTGACAGCACGTGCTGAGTGAAAAATGGTTCGTGATCATGACTTTTGCTGTTTGGTAATTGCTAACCTGTGAAAAACAAGGCCATATTTTGCACTTTTCATTTTGAAAACTTTAAGCATACTAAGCTCTCGGGGTTGTCTGACATGCACAATAGTTGCACGTTGTTCTAAAATAGAGACAAAAAGAAGACACGCTGTGAAAAATGGGAATGTAGCAACCCGCTGGGAGTGTTAACTAAAACATCAAGTGCACTGGGAACCAGCAACTTGTTCAGTCCCTAAAATAGCTGGGCCTGCATTTCTGATCAAACATCTCTTTGAGATGATTCTTCTTTTTGTTTACTACATGTAAATTGCCTTTGTTCCTGCAGGAAAATATTTCACAGCCTTCAAGGCACATAAGTCAACCTCACAAACCACCGCTACCCAGCATCTGGCACCAACGCCAGATCCATTACCAACAAAATGGACAAATGCTACCTTCAGATATGGAGTCTCAAAACCTGCGCACATAAAAACCAGTGCAATTCAGCATTCTTGTCTCCTCTTGCAGATATTCTGTGGCACAGCTGAAATGCCCTTAGTACAATGCTAGGTGTGGCCAAAAGCTACACCCCAGCCATGCTTTCATGACTCAACTCATGAGCTCAGACACAATGGTTTTCTGAGGTGGACCGGAAGTGGAGTCTTCTGCATGTCTAGCAGCTGGTAATGACAAGTCATGCAGCAAAACAAGATTCCTCCGTGAGGGTAATCTTCATATTACCATTTGTGGATAACAAATACGACTCTCATGATGATTAAACCAAAGTGCAAAAAACAATTTTGATTTATTCAACTAGTTCGCTTAGTTCACATTGAAAAAGTTGAATGAAGAAGGTGAAATCTCTCTCAACAGTTAACAAATAATTCATTAATCTCCAAGGAACATGTAGACCTTGACTGTTTTGTAAGAATGTTCCTACTTAATTCAAAAGGCAGATATCACCCCAACCCTGCTTGCATACCAAACACACAAGTGCGATACTGCGCAGAGCAAGGTTACTGAGAGTAAGAATTGATTACACTATTATGAAATATAATATGTGGCTTTTTATGGTTCAGGGGAAACAAGACATGGCAGAAACACAAATACATGTTTAATGAGTGAGGGGATTGTTTAATACGTCATCTAGTAACTACATCAGCAGGATTCAGATCGATTCAGTCGAACCCGTCCTCTCTATGGTTAAAGTCTCTAACAAAACAACAACTACTGATCCATAATCACAAATCAGCTGTGATCTACTGGGTCACTTAAACCAGTCTCCCAAAGGGTTGGTCCTTGAATCTCAAGATGAATGAAGACGCACATTTGACATGATTTAATTCTCAATTTGTTATTGGTTTGAGTCAGCGAGACATAAAAAACTGGAGAGATGCTACTGTAAATCTAAAGTACAGGGGATTCTAAGCCAATACTGCATCTATAGCTGTTTGTACTTGGATTGTACACATTATGTTTAGCTTTGAAGCCAGCAGATCTCTCTGTGATACAGGAGGAAGCTGCAGTTCAGGTGGGCAGTAATAAGGTTCCCTACCTCCAAAGCTATGCTCAGGGGGCCTGACGAGGGTGGACACTGAAGTTAATAGGCTGGGACATTAATAAAGGGCTTGACACGCCCACGCTCCTTTATCAAATAACAAATCCCACACAGCAGTGGACCTGGTGCAAGTCCGACACAAGAAACCACAGTTAACTGAACCCTTTCATCACTGGAGACAGGTGGAAATTAAATGCATGTTCAGTTTTGTTTGACGTATGGGAGCCAGAGGCAGTCGAGCTTCTCCAAATAATTAAGGCTGAGACAATATAATGAAAGTAATATGGTTTCATTGGAATAAACACAGCTGTTTTCATTGGTTAGCCTTCGCAAACCCTCTCACGAATGCTAATAAAAGGAATTTGATCTACATGCTGAGAAAAAGCGGGCCAAAACGAATCCTGACTTGTGCAACACTGCTGGTTAAATCCACGCTGACAAGAAGTGAGAGGCGACTATCTCACTTCGACCACATCTGGCATTTGTCGGAGCAAATGCATTCAATCAGCCAAACCACAGCCAGTGGCCTGAGTGTCCCAGCTGGGACAGATTACGCCACGCTGATGCACTGGCCTTGGCATTTCAATAACTTCATGAGCAACCCAGCATTTGTTATAGCTCCTAATAGTGTTAGTCTGCAGGCAGAGAGAGACAAGGCTGTTATGGGACTTGTGCCTTGCTGATAGGTGAATATTTGCTCAGTGAGGGACTGCAGTTTGCTGTTTTATTGTTTCATAATGTGGCTGCTGTGAAGGACTTTACTTCACAGGGCTTTTAGCTTAGACCTTATTCGTATCAGCTAAGATAAGCACCAACAGCGCACCAAGAGTCAATAAATAAATATATAAATAAATAAAAGAATCAGTCTAACCTGCTTGCCACATTTTGTCCAACCCATTTCACCCACATTATCTGATTTCTCAAGCATGTGCAAACACATAAAACAGATGACGCCTGCTGTGGACACAAGACTCCACCCTCTAGCTCTGTAAAAACAGGTGGCGATGTCCAGTATTCTGTCTCACAGCTAAAAGATTCATTTATCCATGCTTGGAATTGTATGCATGTATTGTGGGGCAGAATTATTTATATAAAAAAGGGACATAACACCCGCTCAAAATGCTTTGTGCAGACAGGGCCTTGTTAAACAAGTTAGTCCTCCAGCCCAGCATTTGGCATAATTAGTCAGATTCATTAACATAACCATGCATCCCAAGGTAAATGTTCCACCAAAGCCCTATTTTCCACAGCCATAGTTCTACAAACTCCATGAAGACTTTCTAATAGAAGTTGCAAACAGATTTCACTGTAAACACAAGATTTTAAACTGGCAAGCTGTTGCTCAATATTCACTGTCAAAGTGCGGTAGTGTTTCATTTAAGCTTCACATTAGAGTCCGGTCTTCAGTCAAGTCAAGTCAATTTTATTTATATAGTCCAATATCACAGAGGGTTCCTCAAGGGGCTTTACAATCTGTACAAGATACCACACCCTCGATTCGGATAGGACACCCTCTTACAATTTTCTATCGCTGTTTTCCTTTGCATGTCATACTGCATATTAATAGAGCAATGCTGGTGCTCCCAAAGTAGATCCCACATTCAAGTTTAGAGCTAGGCAGTACGCAGGCAACAAGCTGGCTTTTCGCTAGCAAATAAGCTGGTCGCGCTTGTGACCCTGGATTGCGAGCCTCACCTCAGCAGAAGTTTGGCATGGAAAGTCTGGGACTGACATGCAAATAAGTGGAGGAAGGGAAACATGGAAATACAGCATGTGAGCGGTGGGACCTCAGTGTTCTCGGGTGTTTTTCATCGTTGACGCAAATCACCTGCGGTCAACTGCAAGTCCTATGATCTAGACTGTTACAGTATATGCAGTTGTCAATGACAACCAAGAACAGAGTTGTTGGCCCACATTTGAGATCCATTATTCAGCACCTTTAAATCTGACCATTGTCATGCCAAAAATTACTTTACAGAATTTCATGCTTCTCATTTCTCCTACTTAAAGGGCAGGAAAACTGATATTCGAGGCCTTCAAAAAAAATAATTAGCCGTCTACTATAAAACGATCTACATAAATGTACAAATCATGCAAACAAATACAAGTAGGATAGAGGGAGCAAGCTCCGTGAAAACTAGGGGTATAACATGATGGGCTGATATCAGATATCTGATAACAGGCCAGGATCTGCGGGATGCATCAGCTGTCTCACACAATTAGGAACAGTTCTTACTGCCGGCCAGTCTCCTGTTTCTGTTTCACTCTTGTCAGGTGAAAGTGGTAACAGAGAACCAGGGCTCGGGAGGCAGCAGACATGCAACACTGCAGCAGGATCATACACTGCCCGGCCAAAAAAAAAGTCGCCACCTGGATTTAACTAAGCAAATAGGTAAGAGCCTTCCATTGGATAATTACTGTAGTGATGAATATGTTTCAGCTGGCAACAACTTATTTAACAAACTCTTGGATGATGGTGATCGGAAATCACTTAAACGTTTGGTGAAATCATATCGTAAGAAATCAACAGTAGAACTCATGGCTATGTTTAATAGTGAAAGTAAGAGCATTTCCACACGCACAATGCGAAGGGAACTCAAGGGATTGGGACTAAACAGCTGTGTAGCCCTAAGAAAACCACTGATCAGTGAGGCTAATCAGAAAAAAAGGCTTCAATTCGCTGGGGAGCACAAATATTGGACTCTGGAGCAATGGAAGAAGGTCATGTGGTCTGATGGGTCCAGATTTACCCTATTCCAGAGTGATGGGCGCATCAGGGTAAGAAGAGAGGCGGATGAAGTGATGCACCCATCATGCCTAGGGCCTACCGTACAAGCCTGTGGGGGCAGTGTTATGATCTGGGGTTGCTGCAGTTGGTCAGGTGTTAGGTTCAGCAACGTTATGTGCCCAAAGAATGAGGTCAGCTGACTACCTGAATATACTGAATGACCAGGTCTTTCCATCAATGGAGTTTTTCTTCCCTGATGGCACGGGCATATTCCAAGATGACAATGCCAGGATTCATCGGGCTCACATTGTGAATGAGTGGTTCAGGGAGTATGAGACATCATTTTCACACATGGATTGGCCACCACAGAATCAAGACCTCAGCCCCATTGAGAATCTTTGGGATGTGCTGGAGAAGACTTTGCGCAGCGGTCCGACTCTCCCATCATCAATACGAGATATTGGCGGAAAATTGATGCAACTCTGGACGGAAATGACTGTTGTGACATTGCAGAAGCTTATCGAAACGATGCCACCGCGAATGCCTGCCGTACTCAAAGCTAAAGGCGGTCCAACGAAATATTACAATGTGCGACTTTTTCTTTGGACGGGCAGCGTATGTTTGTGTATGATTGGGGGGGGGGGGGTAGTAATATGTAGAGCAGGAGTGGTAAGGTGAGAAAATCGGCAGCATTTTCAGGACTGATGTCCACAGCTGAAACATACCACAGAACACGAAAGCCTCAATCTCCCAGCGTGATTTCAGGAAATTAAAATGAAGCACGCCTTAGCAGTCACCACTTTGCTGCATAGCACACCGCGTCCCGACTGCACGACTGCGAACAAGCGGTAACCACACACACTTGTATGAGGACTATTCCTCAAAATGTTCACACCGGAGTAACGAGTCGGGACCAACGCAAGGACGTTGAGGGAGGCGTATGGAGATGGAGGAGCCGCTAGACTTACAACTCAGCTATCGCTAACCCTGGTTTATTACATAATAGTACGCACTGCTCGACTGCAGAGTCACGGCTGTCAACTCGTCACAGAAACACACACTGCGAATTAGCAATTAAGCTAGCTGTGTTTAATCAACATTAGCAAAGTGAAAGCGGCGTTCATTTTGTGTTTTAAATATTTTTTGGGATATATTTTTACGTGGCACTTACCTTTGATTCGTTGGGGTCTCCCGGTAGGTTGTCTGACTGGCTCGCGGAAGGAAACGCTGGCTGTAAATATTTAGGCAGTCCTCGGGGACGTTTGTCTGTCTGCTAACTGTTAGCTGACGACGTTTTAATGGTTATTACTAGCTACCCGCTGCTCCAGGAATGGCTCGCGTCCTCCTCAGCCCAGCGGTGTCATGTTGGCGCAATATTAAAGTTTGGACAGTTGAAAATTTACTTCACAATTCCTATTACGCTTTCTACTGTCTATGCACCACCGACATTCAGTCAACTTGTTAGCTATTAGCCCGCCTGTACGATTCTGTGGGTTTGAGGGGACAAAGGTTAAAGCAGCCGGAATGCACCAAGTTTCCGGTTACAAATTTCACACTAAAAGCTACAAAAATACCAAATTTAAAGGCAGCAAAATCTTCCCCGTCTGTTCATACAGTAACTGACTTTTAGTCATAGTATGATTTCATTTAATGCTTTTCATTGTTATTTGATTGAATGAATTACTTGTCTTTAATTATAATGGTCTAAAATATATAAAGTCTTAAATCTTAAATCATACAGATAAAAGTTAGGTTTTAAAGAATTTGTTTTTTTTGGCTGCCTTTAAAAATCCTTCCAATGTCCACAGACTAGTGTCCTTTTGTGTCAACACCCAAAAGTCTTCAAAGGTTTTCCCCACACCGAGACATACATTTGCACACATAGAAAACTAAATCATAAAACTTGTATATGAAATGTGGCAAGATATTTCTTTTGCTGTGCGTATTGAAAAATTTGGGTTTCTTACCATCATATCTTAAATTTCCTCTATTATACAATAGAACAATGTTTGTATGAATATTATTTCCTTAGTCTTGCTACATATGATATTACTGTGGTTGAGTATAAGCGGTGTAGTATTTAGTCACTATTTATTCAATTGTTCTCCCTTTCTACCTACAAAGCCCATTCTGAATTAATTATCTTACATATGAATGAAACATATATTCTTATTATGCTTGGTAGTAGTATTAATGGCAGTGGTTTAGTAATATAGTTGTATTTTTGTACCAACGCTCTGGTCCTGACTTTATTTTGAAGGCCACACACTCAATATCCGGTGTCTGATTTATAACGGGGTAACTTGACCCAATGTCAGGAGACTTCCTCCCTTGTTTCTGCTCGGTGATCATCTGATTTGCCTGGCTGGACAGGGCACTGAAAAGATGTGATCAGTTCAGTCCACTTTCGCAGACGAAACGCAGTCCAACTGCACACTTAAAATCTTTTAATAGATCATTAGATAAATCATTTAGTTATGTATGTCACGTATGGCATTATGGTCTATGTATGCAATGCATATATTTAATGAAGTAATTTTAAGTATTAAGTGTAATACAATACACGTTTGCTAAAATTATATTCGTGTATGTGGGGGTAAATACCATGTCTAGCATGCTTCTGGGAGTCATTGTTGTCAACTTGCTATAATAGGCTCTATTATCTCTAGGTATGTGGTATGATCTTATCATAGACGTACTTGATATGATACTACTATGATAATATTGGACACACACTGTAAAATCTCTAGGTTTATAAACAGTACAATTATCTTCAATCAGGGAGGTGCATGCATGCTTGGGTAAAGAGTGACATCCAGTGGCTGATGGAGGTTCAGGTTTAGTGTACGTGTGACAGGACATGGAGAACATCTAGAGGCACGAATGAGTAACTGTTATGTTGTCCATGCTTTCCATTGGCTGTTTCTGGCCTTCTTTTGAAATGTCAGATATCATCCAGTCATAGTCCTCCATGTTTGTATTTGTGGAGGTTTCCTCATGACCATATACACTGGAGAACCTGGCCGATTTTATTCATGGTATTCTGTTCTGTTCTTTATTCTTATCAGAAAAATACCCTCTTGTGGAGCTTCCTTCCTTAAATAATTGAATCAGTCTTGGTGTTGTGAGCCTTTTCTAACAGGGAATGTTTTGTGATGTAAATGTTAAGAAATATAAGGACATTTTGTCCCAAAATATTTGCTACAACAGCTTCAGTACATGCACACACTGTGCACACTGTGCATGTACACACTGTGCACACACATAGCATACAATGCATATTTACTTAGTACACATAATCATCATCAAGCTGTATGAATATGCATACTCGACTCATGCAGTTGCTCTGAAGCTGTCCAGATTTGAAACAAACAAACAAAAAAGAAACAATGCATGCATAATGACTTGATAATAGCTGATGTTTGAAAGGATGATGGGTTGCTGGCAGAAATTGAGTTACTTAAATTACAAATCAAATTTGTGGTTTCTGATGTAAATCTCTGAGTCTGCAAAGGGAATCTTGTCCTTATTCTTTCTTTCAAGCAAAACTAAATAGACCTACATGTATTTGAACGTGTCTCGTGTCCGGCCACTATAGGAGCAACACATTTTTATGGTTTAATGGTGTGTTAACACTTATAAATAATCGCAGAAGAGCAGTTAAACAACTGGGCTTACGCTTTTGCTTGCAGATAATATCCCTGGAATTATAATGGCCCTGGAATGAAATTAAGACAGACACACAATACACCTGAAAACAGAGGAGACAACACTTTTACAGTTGTCAAATTAACCAGCTAACCCAGGAGCAAAACTGTGGGTAATCGAGGCATAGCAGATGCTAATATTTCTAATGTGCTTGTGTTAGTGGCTTGGTTTTCTGTAATATGAGAAACAAGATCATCTGTGTAAACTCTACATCTTATTATGGACACCTACTAATGAAGGTTTTAAGGTTGTGACCCATGAGGCTTAAGAAAGTCTGGGGAATATATCTTTTCCAAATTATATTCGCCTGTCCATAGGGGCAAGAGACATACAGCAGGGTACTCTTACCTAAAACCTTGGAGGTAGCGTTTGTAATAATAATGCACTGTAACTGTATTTGATATTATATGTCTTTTGCTGTCCAACCCCCCCTCACTGGTTATTTAATTATGTGACCTTCTGTGTGATATGGCCTGTCCTTCATCTGTGTTTTTTTTTTTTGACAGCTCCTCTCTCCTCCTCCTCTGTTTGTTTCCCCCCTACACAACCTCGTCTTACCCACAATGCTCAGCGAACATCACCACCAAGATGGCCGACGCTATGGAGGAATATGAGAAAGAAGCTGGCTGCGTCCCTATTCTCCACCCCGAGGTATGGTCCTTGGACTTCACGCCCTTGCACTGACACATGAACATACACAAAACATATTACACCAGCCTGCGTGTGGGTGGCTGTGGGGTTTTACCGTGCTTTTTTTTTGGAAACTCCGATACCCCCTGCAAAACCACCGGTGGGGGGTGGCAGGTAGCTAACGATGCTAAAGGTGCTAACGCTAGCCCCCTCCTCCTCCTGCTGCATAGCAGGCAAACGCTGGGCAGATGTTCGTGTAAATGTTAACGCTAAGCTAGGTGGTGCTTTCCGTGGTAGTGACGCCGTGCAGCTTGCAAACAAGATTGTAAGCGGTGTGTTTAAGTATGTTATGGGAAATGTAACGTTAATGCTTAATCCTTGCAGTCAAATGGCGTTAGCTTTGTTGCTAAACTGGTAGTGCTGGCTGGTTTAGCTGCGATGATGTAAATTGGGGTCAAGTGTATAACGTTATCGGTATATTAAGCTGTCCAGTCCAGTCGGCAGGCATAAAAACTTAATGTTAACAGCCACGAATATAAAAACTATCGACTTTATTTGTCTTGAAAACCATATTCCATTCTGAGTATGGCATTTTGTAGTCCCCCTCAGCTAACTAACCCACAGCAGTACCACTTTGTTGGGATTATCAGTAACGTTGTCTGTCAATTTGTCATGTAGGTTAGCATCCGTCGCTTCTGTCATCTAACGTTAATATCGTTGGAAATGTTTTGGTATGTTTGAATTAAGAACGTTGTGAATATCAAGATAAACACATTAGTTTTATAAACGAACAAAAAAAAGACAACGTCTAAATCATATTTATCCAACAGTGACTTAAGAAATAAAGGACATTGTAGCTGGAAATCATTTTTAGCACTGTTAGCTAAACATTGTAGCTAACATGGCGAGAACATAGTTGTTTAATGTATTTCTCTTTACCTAGCTAGCTTGCAGTTGTAAACCTATTTAAGCCCAAGGCACCCATCTTCATTATTTTGACTTCACTGTATACATTATAGCTAGCACAGCCACATGGAACTTAAACGAGGATAGAGTTTATATGGGTGGTTGTTAACATCATGCTATTATTGTCCTTCTTTATTCTACATCAGGCATACATTGCTGCACCTGACTAGCAAACATGTGTGCGCCAGTAATAGTGTTGCATATTGGACTCAGTCTGGTTATTAGTTGTTCCATCATCTTTGTTTGGCAGGTAATCTTATCACCAGGAAGAGCTCCGTTTGATAGACACAGTAGTTTGCCACAATGATAGCTGGCTTGCTTTTCTCTCAGCAGCCTTCTTTTGCTTTTGTTGATTTGGAGCCAGCAGGTCAAGTGGGCTAATTTACCTTCATGCTTGGCCAGTAACTGTTAATCCTGGCAGCTTGCAGTCCAAATGATTCCCGTCTTTAATGTCCAGTCAGTCCCCAATTGTGTACGTGGTGAGAATAGGTTGAAGTGGATATAGTGATTTATTGGCTATTGTAAGGTGAGAGTGTCTTGAAAGTCCAGAAGCCATTTTGGCTGGTGATCCAAAAAGAGTTGACTTAAAGCACTGAATGTAATAGTCCTTTATACTCTATGCTAATATGCATCTTCTGTGGTAATGCTGTTACATATTGAGTAGTCACATTGCCACAAATCCCAGTTCATACATGACCCCATAATGGCAAAATGTGGTCAAAGTAACCAGAATGGTTGTATTTGTGAAGGCAAATACTGTATGTTAATCCTGTGTTTGTCAGTTTTGTTTTGGTTTGTGTAAAGGAAGACAGCAGTTTGTAATGTTATCCTCCATCTCTTGATTTAGCAAGCCTGTTGATTATGACTAGAGATTTCTTTTGAGATTATTTTTCTACCTTAACTGCTGCATTTAAAGTTAATACCACTTGTGCCCACATAAGGTGATCTGAATCTAACACCCCTCCCAACCTAGGTTGAATGAAGGTCGGACTTTACTTGGCTTTGAACCAATGTCTCTGTTAGAAAAGATAATTTGATTTAATGTTATCATTACAATCTGACTTGTCTGAAAATAATGACATGCAAACAGAGACCAGCAAGTTGGGGAAATGAGATTGATGGTGTTGAGACAACTGAAACATACATGTATTTGGTATGTCATTTTTTTTGAGTGGGGTTTATGGAGCTACAGTTGAAGACTGTGACAGCGGTGTCATGACTGGGTCGAACACTAGTTGAACATGCATAACATGCTTAGAAGACCCTGTTATGTGCACATTTTCTGTGTGAAAGCTGTATGGCCTAGAGGACTTATTCCAAGCTGCAAACAGACTTGAGTAACAGGCTTTACACTTCAAAATGTGCAGTGTGTTCTAAAGGCTTTAGAAACACACATTCAAGTCAGCTCTTCCTAAATGGATAAAATGCAATCTGAAATGCCTTTATTGATCAGTTTACTCTGCGTTATTCCTGTTACATACGTGCACACCTAGTCCACAAATTTGCATTTAAACAGCACTGTTTTCTTCTGTATTATAGATAAAATGCTTCCTCTCTGTGGCACTATTACATTCAGGTGTAGACTGATACAATCATCCTGCTGTTAGTCCTCATGACTGTTGAAGATTTCTCCTCTTTGTCACTTGGGAAAGATCAGGTTTACAAGAGGGAGGGTCCCCATAATTCATGGAAATGTAATTACCTTCTGTTCTTTGCTCCCTTGACACAATGAATTGTTAGTGATTCCCTCTTTTGTTTGTTTTTCTGGATGTCCCTGCTTGACGTGACTGGGAAGTCTGAGAGACCTCAGACCAACTTAGTCGAGTGTGTTGGAACGCTGAGCCAGTGCTTGGCACTGGTGGCAGAGATAGAAAGAGGGGAAAATGCAGCCAATGTCACGGCATGGTAGAGCTTGGAAAGTTTAGTTTTTACCTCTGTTGTGCAGGAGATGCAGTAAATACTCTATTGTCAATCAAAACTTGAATTGTGCATAAGAGAAACAGTATATGGCATTATGTTGCCCACAACTGTGCTTGCACTTTGTAGCAGCATTATTTTTCTCCAATCTTGCAAGCAAACTGTCTGCCTTGACTTTAGAGGTGCCACAGCCTCCAGCTCATTTAAATCATTGCACTGGAGTTTTCACAATATGACCTTTTGGCTGCACACCTACCTGTCATTGAAGGAATATGTCTGACAGTAGCAGCATCATAAATGCACAATTTATTTTCCTGTATGCCTACACAGGGTTGGCTTAAAGTTGCTCCTCTTTTCAGGAGGTTGGAATCTGGGTCATGTCGTATATTGTAGTGAGAGCAGAGTTATGCTGAAAGTATGAGGCACCTGAGTTAGAACATCGGAAGTTTAGTTTCTCACCCAGAGGGGCCATGCACCTTTTTTTTCCCTCTTTGAACCAGTTCAACATGTCGAATCCAAACATTTCCTCTTGAGGAATGTAAGGGATAAATGTCCTCAGCTTTCGATCTCATTTGAAAAT
The DNA here is from genome assembly GCF_043641665.1 of Enoplosus armatus. Taxonomy (NCBI): domain Eukaryota; kingdom Metazoa; phylum Chordata; class Actinopteri; order Centrarchiformes; family Enoplosidae; genus Enoplosus; species Enoplosus armatus. Next base: position 15,105,937 of record NC_092201.1, on the reverse strand, counting down.
GCAAATGAGCGTTCCCCCATAAAAGGCACATAAAGGTAGCAGGACATGCTCAGCCACTTGATTTGATATTTCACATGTAGTGCAAAGTGGAAAAATGCACTTTCCTTGGAGCATTCCCATTATTTCCCTCCATAAAAATAGCGTTTCCCCTCCACCTCCTCCTGATCCAGGGATATAAATTGTGCCATGACTATTGAATTAGTCCCTCTAAATGGCTCTCATTTCAGATAAAATCTGATTGTGAGCGACAACTACAGCCAGCAAGAGGAAGAACACAATAACAATCAGCAAAGTAGTCATTGCAGAGGCAGTGAATAAAACAATTATTCCTTTTTTTGGTTTGTTTGTTTTCTGCTATATGTTTTCCCAATTAAAATCTAAATGTTGGTCCCAAGCTGAGAATTGGTCACCTTTGTTGTACTGTTGCAGTGGCTATTACTACTACTGTTGAGTCTACTGTAAACCAGTAAACATGCATTTTCAGAAATGGTGCTGTTTGACAATGTTAGTTCAAGGCACGTGACCTCCAGCACCCCAAGGAGTGGTTGCCATATGTCACCCTGACCTGCTCCATTGACTAAAGCCAAGCCTGCTGCCTCACCAAACAGATGACATTCCAGCCTAAAAATCAATGGTTAGAGTGAAATGGAAAATATGTTTTAATTGACAATATCATCACTGCTGCCTGACTAGTTGCTGCATGCATCACCAGTGAGCAGGTACATAATTAAGAGGTGAAAAAATGCGCAGGCTGCAATTATCACCACAGTTACAAATGCCATCATCAGCTTTTTAGATGGCAGGAGGGAATGAAGAGAGGGGCTGCTGCGACTGGTAAAGGGGGTCAAAGGTTATCTCCATGGAAAGTTGAGATGGAGAAAGTTATTTAACATATGGTGTCTGAGGATTTAGAGGCAGGCCCTCTTCCCCGCTTGTCCCTCGACTGACGGTAGGGATTGCAGAGGAATTGTGAGCACTTTCCCTCAATTCAATATCCAGATGAAGGATATTTTTTCCTGGGCTTCTGTCAGTCCGTTGTGGGGGGGGGGGGCTCAGGACAGTCACGATCACAATTGAGTGACTCTCACCCTCTGGGGGAAGTTGAAACAGATCGTATGGATGGATGGAGTATTTGTAAATGACCAAAAGTTGGCAGTGAAATGCCTCCTTGCGGCTTTGACACTTGAAAAATACAGGAATAAAAATATGAAATGGTCACCATCATATCCCCTCTGTCACACCTAAATAAACCATAATGTGCTTTTAAAGTAAATGCATTATGTTTGGATAAAAGCACAAGAAAATGTGAAGAGGATGTATATCTATGACCAGGTTTGTTTAATTAATTTTACTGTGACATGTTGGTGTCATTTAGAGGTGGGTTTTGGGGTCTGACATTATCACATCGCTGTAGGCATGTGTGATGTATATCCAGACGTGGTTGCTGGTTATACGTCTAATGTGGCTGTATTTATTTAAAGCCCCAAGAAAACCATAGTTCAGTTTTGTGTTGTGTCATTTCACAAACTTTCTTGTGAAAACAGGATATTGAGACACCACACGACTCAGACAGGAACTGTTATGAATATACCGGGAAGATTGCGTGAACATATTTTTAGTTTGGCTACATTTTTTATACTCACCAAGTAAAGAAGCAACAAAAAATACAGTTCTCCAGAATTTAAAGTAAAAAAGAACTGTAGATTTGTTGCACTTTATTTACCCATGTGTGCCCGTATGTGATGATATGGATAAATGGAGTTTATTTATATTATTACATATGAGAGTAATTTTTTTACATTGAAATTGCAAGAGCTGTGGGTTTTGACCTCTAGTAGTGCTATGGAGCAGTTTTTCTGAGATCCCCTTTTTGTTTGTCTAGTGCCAATGGTGTCTTCACTATTCCACTGATCTACAGGCGGGGGTAATGCACCAGGAAGCGCAGCAGTGCGCCAACAAAGGCATGAAAGAAGAAGACTGCTTGCTAGTAAACGTGGATGTAAACAATGCAGGTTTCAAACATGAACAATTGCAGAATGTTTTATTAGCATAAATGCATTCGCCGCGTTTAGTTTAGACCTCAAGGTCTGTGAGTGACACTGAATGTAAACATAACCTTTCTTGGTTTACAAGAAAACTCCACAGGGCATCTTTAAGTCTGCTACTGTCATTTTCACCGGCTAGAATGACAACTGTCGGTGGCACGTTTACTCAGCTGTAGCAGATTTCCATTAGTTCTGCGAGTTAGCAAAAAAAGATAGAGGAAATCTTGGCTGTTGTCTGGTAAATATGCAAATTGAATGCCAGTGTCTCTACATTCACACATGGCCAAAGATGGCTTTGTGGGAAACGACTCACCACTCCATCATTTTTGATGTTTAAAAAGGATTGTGCTGTGTTTTTTTTCACATAAATGATCTATGTGTCAGACTTGACTTGTCAGCAGTTTGTCTTGATTACCATAACTGGCCAATTATCAATGAATATAATGCCATGTCCCTGTTATATTTTAATATTATTGAGTAACATTAAGTATACCACTAATGTAAAAGAGTAAATGTGAGCTTAATTGGGCTTTTTGTCATGACTTGAAAAGCGCAGGTGTTACTAATGACATGAACGACGGCTCCACTATAGTAACAGTGAGTCAGCATGCACCATAGCAGGACCCTGACACCGAAGCAGCCAAATGGAACTGAGCCATCTTCCATTTCGTTAGTTTCACCTGTGTTTTTCCTACTGTGACATAAAAAAAAGCCTATTGGTCAGTGTTTTGTGATCATGCTTGGCACCGTCATATCTTGTTTAATGCTATGTAGACCACAAATACAGGCCTTTTAGTTCAATTTACAGGAGATAATCACAATTTCAATTGGCGGCCACAATATTGGTCAGAAGAAATGAGAATTATATAACTTCCTGAAATTGTTCAGCCCCACTGAGTCAGTGTAAAACAAAATCTCTCAGTTTTTCCTCATACACCCTCTCCATCTTGTTTCTCCAACACGATTCCCCGTGGTGGCAGAAATGCTGGCTCAGCACATCCTTTTCAGCTTTGTAGGGAAGCCCAAACTGAAGTCAGGAGAGATGGTCATGGTACAGCTCTAAGTCTCTGTGGCCCTCTCGCCTCAGGCTACCCAGCAGCTCTGCACAAGCCCCCCCCCCCCCCCCCCCCCCCCCCCCACACCTCAGCGTTATATGCATGCAACAGCAGCACAGCCAAAAAGGTTTGGAGGCTTGAAAACTAAATATTGAGCTTTTTAAGGTGGTGGTGATGTTGAAATACCACGATTTTTTTATGTCAAGGTTGGTGTCACTAAAGGCATCACAGTTTTCCAAAATTGTTATCTCTGTGTCTACCTGTCAATTTTGGGATGTTTTAGCAATAAAACTAAATTCAATTACTAGTGTTTCTCTGTGACGGTAAATTAGAAGCGACTTAATGTGGTTTAACATTAGCTTCTCATTCACAAAGTGAAGAGTCAGAATGGAAAAAGCCAATGTGGGTGCTCCGTGTTTACCAGATGCAGCCCTCGTTTCCGGGTGATGGAGGCTAATTGTGGTTTCCTTGGCGTTACTATGGAGGCTAATTGAATGTCAGTAGCACAGCCGCCAAACATCTGTGTGACAGATGAGATCGTCAGCAGCAACAGCGCAGCCTGACTGGAGGTCTCCTCAGCCATGGTAGACAAAGCCAAGCAGAAGTTGCCTCGATCAGTGAACATTTTCGCAGTGTCTTGAAGATGTAAACCTACAGCGACTTCCCAGTTTGCCTCCCCAGTGTTGACATTTTTTACATGTTTGATATTGCAGGGAGGCATTGAACTTGATTTCCTATCATACCCATGTCACGCTTGACAATTCTGACTTTTCTTGACATGCGATGGAAATGTGCGGTGTCTTTGATCTCAGTCACACACACAGAATATGTCATCCTCTCCTTAAACCTCTCATATGATGTTCTGTAGAAGGGTATACTGAGACTTGTCTACTGTCAGAGATTTTGCCTTACTGTTTATACTTTGGTACCTATCTCCTTTTAATATCTCTGGGTTTAGGGCTGTAACTAATGATCACTTTCCTTATCGTTTAATCTGCTGATCATTTTCTCGATTCAGCGTTTTGTCCATGAAAGATGGAGATATTCAATTTACTGTCGTGTGAGAAAGAAAAATATTTCAACGTTCATACAATAATCATTGATTAATTATTATCTTGCCAATACATTTTCTAATTGTGGCAGGTCTAGGTGTATATAACCATTATGGGAAATGTTGCATATCATCCAGCAGGTCTGCTTTATGGCATTATAGGACTTACAGGGTTTTTATGTAAACACATTTGCAATTGAATTTCCATCAATATTGTGAAAACAATTATATAAACAAACAATATATGCTACAATAGAAGATTTGATGTATGTTACCTAACCCCCCCACACACCACCACCACCACCAGCGTATTTTGAAAGCAGCATGACCCTCACCTCTGTGTCTGTCTCTTTCTTTTCAGGAAATCAAACCCCAGAGTCATTACAACCACGGCTACAGTGAGAATGTCAGTCGTAAAAACCATGTGGATGACTACAGCACCTGGGACATTGTCAAAGCCACACAGTGAGTGGATAAAATGCATGTTGTTGTCTCATGTGTCACTTTTTATTCCATATTTGAACCTGGGAGAAAAAAATGAACTGTAATGACCTGTTCGAATTCAAAATGTGTGCTCTTAAAATTCACTATCTGCTTGACCTATTGACCTATCAGTAGACTAAGCTAAGAAGTAGAAATTGAGGAGGAGCCTGTGCTGATCGAGGCAGTTGAGGCGCCACAAAAGGGCGTCAACTGTACAACCTCGTCTCACTGTCTACTGAAGACACAGAGTTAGTGCAGTTGTATGACACCATACAGGAAAATATAAAGGCTATACTGAAGGGTAAGAGTCTCTCTCTCTGTTATCAAGATGCCACAGATTTTAAATCCGGAGCTAACACCGCCATGTTTTCAACTGTGGTTTACTCATTCAGCACATTCCAAAGAAGTCATTGACAAGCTCAGAATATGATGAGGGAACGTAGGGAGGAAGAGGAGAAATGTGCCTGATAAGATAACAGCTTGGTCTGGGAGGTTGTCACATCTGACAACTACAGATTTACGTTGTTTTGTTTTGAGGTTAGCAATATCCGTTTCAAGACAGCTCGTGCCAAGTTATGCCACAGCATGGTCGTTTATCTGTTTTTTAAGTTGTCACTTTTTGTGTATGTGTGCATTTTGTCAGTGTGTCTGGGTTGTATGTGTTTGACCCTGTGTTTATCTGTGTTTGCACGGTTATTGGTGTGTGAGGAAACATTAATCCCTCTCCGGCCCTCCCCCCTTCCTCAGGTACGGCATCTTCGAGCGCTGCAGGGAGTTGGTGGAGGCGGGCTTCGATGTTCGGCAGCCAGACAAAGAAAACGTAACACTGCTCCACTGGGCCGCCATCAACAACAGGATAGACTTGGTCAAGTGAGTCCAGTCATGTTTTGTATGAAGTTGGTGGTGAAGAGGTTAGAGACGTGAGCTTAGATGCCAGAGAAGATCACTGGGAAAAGTGTGCTCAGCCAGCTTGCCATAAATATAAGATGGTATGGGCAAAAATAAATGTGGCAGCTGCATTTCTCCATTTTCTTTGCTTGCACGGCTTTAATAACCCTTTTGCACTGAGCTCTTTACCATCAACCAAGAGTTGACCTGCTTTTAGCCACACACCTACCATGATTCAGGTTGCTCAGAGAAAAAGGGGTTAACGTATGGCTGATGTTACGGGCGTGGAAGACAAAATAAATGTTCTCCTCCTCTGTAAATACTGCTGACAGTGTCTGGACCGCTCCAGCCCCTCTTGTACTTTTCTTTATTTACTGCTTAAAGTTGCAGGATTTCAGGGGTCAGGAGCCAATATTTAGCTCCCCAGTCAAACACAGTCCTGCAACATATTCTATATATTCATATAACAGAAGTTAAACCACCACCAGAATCATTTCAATATCATATGTGATATGCAGATGGCCGACATGGTACACGATTCATACCGCTGCATATGGAAACATTTTCATTTGTTATTGTTCTCCACTCATAACATACTATATCATTTGTTCCCACATGAATGCGGTACAAGACTTGTGGATATTCATTATTAATTGTCTGCAGTTAAAGTTACAGTATTATCAATCAATTAACTATGAGCATATTTCACTTTGGTTGGGGAGACAGACTTCCATATATGGTGTCAAATGAAGAGCCTATCGTGCTGCACAGCTGACCCCCATGTGTAGGACTGCAACCAAGGATTATTGTCATTAATAATTCATTATTTTCTCAAATAAAATGTCACATTTTCTTAGAGCTCAAAATGACGTGTTCACATTGCTCGTATTATCCGATCCTGCCCATAACCCAAATATATTCCATTCCATCCAACGACCTAAAACCAAAGCTGGAACCCGGTTATGTTTGGGGTTTTTTGACTGAAACTATGAATCGATTGTTGTTGAATTAGTTAATTACCAGTTATTGAATTACCAGTTATTACCAGCCTCCTCCTGGATTAGATCAGCAACAAGAGGTCAGATTCATGGGTAGACGCAGTATGAAGTTTCACCTGATGATGGCGTTTGTGTGTGCAGGTACTACATATCAAAGGGAGCCATCGTGGACCAGCTGGGAGGAGACCTCAACTCCACACCTCTGCACTGGGCCACCAGGTAACGCACACTCACCACAGATGACATGTCTGCCATTTTGGTGGACATATTTTAATCCACGGAGCCAAAAATACAGTGTTTCTTTTCATTCCTTCAAATTTCTGTTACAACAGAAAACAACAGAGTCAAAGAGCTTCTGGTTGCCTGTACATTTTACAGTTATTATTGCACTGTACATACCAGAGATGAGATTATCAAGCACGGCAAGGTCAATTGTACCAAAATCCAGGGGCCGCCTTGCCTGAGGAGATGAGGCCATCTACCTCAGTGTCTAAACCACCCCTACGAACACACGTTTGTGAACTTCTCGGACTGTTCACCATCATCTGCTTTATGAGTATTTTATTATTCATAGCTCGTCAGCACTGTTAGTTTACGACTGGATCCTCCATCTCAACTTCTATGTCCTCCCTCCTCATTGTAATGATCACTCAGTCATGCTGTAACTAGTGAGAAGGGACAGGTCACACGAACCCCCCTTCCCTTCTTCTCCCAAGCATGAAGCGCTCTCGTCCTGAATTATTGATGGGTTTGACAACAGGCATCCGCACCATCGCTGGTACGCAGACACTCAGGAGTCCTGTATCACCCTCCACCTCCACCCCAAACCACCACCACCACCAACCGGCCAGTGACCTTTTTAAAAAGCCCCCTCCTGTCTGTATTCAGCCGTTTAGACACACGCTGGAGCTAAGTGCTGGGTGCCACAGGCTTTGTCTGCTCAGGTTTACACACAGCAAATAACTGTCACGTTTTTGTGCAGTGAAAAAGTGTCAGTACACAGTTCTCTCGCCAATTCAGTCTTTCAAATATTTATTGTCCTGTGGGGGGAAGACAGGGTTGCAGACAGGGTTAGTAATACAAACACATGTAAAAAAAAAAAAAAAAAACACCTCAATATAGTGTATGCAATAAAAGCATGTAACGAATCCCCTGCTACACCGCGGAGACAAACATGAAATGATAAAGAGCAGGCAGGGAATCGCTCTCTCAATATCGCACCAGCATATGAGGCTGCGTCAGTGGGATTAAATGTTTATCCTGGTCAAATGAGAATGGCTTTGCCCTTCTTCCCCCCCAAACCTCTAAAAGACTTGAGTCATTTGTTCCTGCATATTACTGGCTATTTTCACCCAACTGCAAACAATGGTGAGGAATAAGATGTCGGAATAAGGCACCGTGGGGGAATTTCTGTATCTCTTTTTAACATGATGTCTGTTCTGTGTTTGTCTTCTCCAGACAAGGCCATCTGTCCATGGTGGTGCAGCTCATGAAATACGGCGCAGACCCGTCCTTGATCGACGGCGAGGGCTGCAGCTGCGGTCATCTGGCCGCCCAGTTCGGCCACACCTCTATTGTGGCCTACCTTATCGCCAAAGGACAGGTGGGGAAACCCCAACAACTGCAGCTGATTTGTCTGGAAAAGAACATAATGCTTAAAATGTTTTTTACATTTTCACAACAGCTAATGTGTTTGTCTGACAGGAGATGTTTAGTGTGATTACTATAGTCCATTGCTTTATCATCTCTTTTTCCTGTTGGTGTCTGTCATTTGGGTTTTGTCAGCCACTTGTGGACACTTTTGTACCAATGCTCTCCATAAGGGGGAGCCCTATTCTTTTTTTTTTCCCCCACCTCTCAATTCTCCTTCAACTCCTTCAGTTCTTGTATTGTATCTTTCCTCTGTATCAGGATGTGGACATGATGGACCAAAACGGCATGACTCCTCTGATGTGGGCAGCTTACAGGACACACAGGTGTGTTATCTTTGTAATATGTTGCTGCTACAGCTTTACAATGAATTACTGTCCTGACAAGAGTTCTTACTGACACGGTTAAGCTAAATGTTAGAATAAATTCCACCCTCAAATCAAGGAGCCAATGCTAGAAACAAAAGTCTGAAACAGTGACACTTGTGTAGAAGTGCACTAAAACCCACCTACAAGCTAGAGCATGTTTCTGCCGGCCGCAGCCACACACGGAGCTTCCTCGAGTATAAATGAGCCATCATTCATCAGACAGACTGCTAACACAGGGAAACAAGTCCCAATATTGCTGCTCAGCTTCATCTGAATATTCCCTGGTAAGCAGGTTTGCTGAGAGTTGTAGCATGACGAGGAGAGGGGTAATGATTAAGAAGTTGTGTGGATAATAGTACTATGATAATGGTAATGGATCATTTTCTTATGACATTGATGGCTTTCTAGCAGTTAAAGTGTGTTGCTGTGCCCAAAAATATCTGGTTCAAGCATTTTTTTGTTGTCATACATGATAGTAAAGTGAATACCTTTGGGCTTTGGACTGTTGGTCAAATAAAACAAGGCATTTAAAGATGTCCTCCCATGGCTGTGGGAAATTATAACAGGCATTTTTGCATTATTTTATGACATTTTATTGACCTAGTTTAAGTGAATGGTGTTCTGTTATAAAGTGCTAAATATGAGCCAGCAGCTGTCCTGTTTCTGTTAATCACCTTCATGTCGTCTTTGTCCTTCTTCCTCCTCGTGACGAGCCTGTTTGTCAGGTGGGTGTCCAACTCATTTGACTTGATTTTTTTCTCCCCCCATCGCCCCCCTCTGTACGTCAGTGTGGATCCCACCCGGCTGCTTCTGACCTTCAACGTGTCGGTCAACCTGGGCGACAAATATCACAAGAACACCGCGCTGCACTGGGCCGTGCTGGCCGGCAACACCACTGTCATCAGCCTGCTGCTGGACGCCAACGCTAACGTCGACGCACAGAACATCAAGGTAACGCCTTCGTCATGGCTTGATCCTCCGTCTTCGTGTCCCTGCTCTGCCATATTCTTTGTATTTTGTGACGCTCAATACGGACCGGTCTGTTGTTGTTGTTGTTTTTATTTAGGGCGAAACACCGCTAGATCTTGCAAAGCAAAGGAAGAACGTTTGGATGATCAATCACTTACAGGAAGCGCGGCAGGCCAAAGGCTACGACAGCCCGTCCTACCTGAAGAGACTGAAGATGGACAAGGTATGCACACACACACACACGCTCAAATACATTACATTATACATCAAAAGACAAGAGCAGGCAGTCAGAGAGTAGAAAAACCATCAAGCGATGGGAATTATGGGCTACTGCTGAAATTTGGTAGTTCATTTAGTTAATTTCTCTGCTGTAAAGTGCGGCTCCCTGTTTGACCGCCCACCTCTGTCTCAGTTCAAACAGACATGCTCAGTTGTGATTATCTTTCAGTCTGAAGCTGCCAGCAGTTTACTGCTTTTCAACGCCCCGATCCGACAGTCTGACAGGAAGGAGGCGACTCTTTAAATGACGGGTTACTTTTAACAATGCAACTACCGGAAAATGCAGGGACAAAGTAACTTTTACGGCGTCCAGTCTGTCCACAGTGGGCGGTAAATCACATGTGTCTCGATAAATAACATCTTCCACTCAAGCTTTGAAACTTGAACACACTTTTTTTTGTTTGTTTTTTTCGAAATCAAAGACAGGAGGGGGCATTTACTATATATGTATTTGTATTACCTGCCAGCGTGCATGAACTTGTTTCTACCTATAACTCTGTTTTAACTCTGCTTACATGTGTTGTTGTCTTTCCACTCGTCTGCTGGGACGTTATTAGTTGATTAAGGTAAATTTTAGTAACTAGACAGTAAGTTTACACTCAAATAGACCACACTGAGGTCTGAGGTTTGTCTCGGCTTTAGGCCAGATCTCCTAGTGTCAGGCCCAGTGCTGTAGTGAGTAGAGCTTCACAGGCCATTTGTAGAATTGTGGAATTCATCGAACTTGCTTGGGATTGCTGCTTCCCTTCCTCTCTGTGTGTCTCCACAGCTTAGAGAGCCAAATGTGTAAAAATACAAACAGCTATATAAAAGAAACACTTCACTCTTTATAACCTGGCATTTTGACTTCATCAACAAATATAAATCTATGCCATGTCTGCTGTTTATTGTGCAGTGTCTATTGTAATTAAGAACATAAAAGCTAAAGTTGCTTGTTTTTAACCAGGAACATTTGCATCTTTAGCCGCGATTTGTCTGCACTCTAGCTTCAAACTATTGGACATGGGTACTGCATCTGGTCATTACAACAGATTTTAAAAACCCTTTATAGTTACAAAATTCTTTGTGTTGTTTCTATTGTCCAGCGTGCTTATCAATCTTCATTTCTTTCTCTACATTATCTCCATCCATCTCATGTTCCCAATACTTTGTCCTCTCTTTCAATCTTTTTCCCACCGATCTCCTCCTTTCCATGCCTTCTTTATCACCATGTTTATTACATCTCTCCTTCTACATGCCCTACCTTCCTGTTTTTTTTCCTATCTATCTCCCCTTATTTGCCATCTGCATCCATCTGTCTCCCTCCTCTCCTCCCTCTGCAGGAGTTCAGGCAGAAGGTGATGCTGGGGACACCCTTCCTGGTCATCTGGCTAGTTGGTTTCATCGCTGACTTAGACATCGACTCCTGGCTGATCAAGGGCCTCATGTACGCCGGCGTCTGGGTCGCCGTGCAGTTCCTCTCCAAGTACGTCTCAGTTGCATAAATACCACAGATATACACACACACACACTTTCTCCTGACATCTATTATCTAAATACTTCACTATGTTAATTTAGTCACAGGCTGGTTTGGTCAGATTTGTGGGATTTAGATGTCCTGACACCACACACACAGTTTATGTATCACCAACACCTACACTGTACATTCACATATATACTTGAGTGCAAACACACATGTCATTTCCAACATTCCACACCATGCAGTGACAAATACTCCCTTAAACACACACACACACACACACACACACACACACACACACACACTCTGTACCCCCTGCTTAAACCCCATTACCACTGCCACCTGGTCCTGCTGGTGTAGTTTGTACACACATTACTCAGTGTGTTAGCTTTATAGTTACGGACATTCTTGGAGTGCTAACTTGTGAATACGAGTGCTGTTGAGTCCAACTGCAGCGTGTCATCATCAGGGTTTGGTTTATTTTTGCAGCTGTCTCACTGCAGGATTCAGATCAAAGACTCAGGTTCACATATGTCCGTATGTGCTACAGTGAGAAGGAGGAGCGCCTTGATGTATTGAATGCATAAGGAGGGGGGTGGGGGGGGGGGGGGGGTACAGAACTTAACAGATGACTATTTTAAGAAACATATGCTGATTACTCCAACCCTCCTCCTCTCCTCTCTTTCTCTGCAGGGCTTTCTTCGACCACTCCATGCACAGTGCTCTTCCTCTGGGAATCTACCTGGCCACCAAGTTCTGGATGTACGCCACCTGGTTCTACTGGTTCTGGAACGATATCCTTTTCTGTCTGACATTTTGTGGAAATCCCCTTTATCTTGCTGGGAGTTAGAAGATCTCATATCTGTACCTGAAACATGACGCTACATTCAGCAGCCAATTAGCTTAGCTTAGCATAAAGACTGTAAACAAAGGGAAACCGCTAGCCTGGCTCTGTCCACATCTGCCTCCACCTCTAAAGCTCACTAATAAACACGTTATATCCTGTTTGTTAAATACAAAAACCAAAGTCACAACATCACGTTGTGATTTTAACGGGGGAATACGTGCCACACTGTTTCTTGCAGTTGCCAGGCAACCAGCGAACACTCAAGGAAGTCACTGTTCTTTGCAAAATAAGCATATTTCCCAAATTCTGAGGTGGTCTCCATTAGAAAACTAGAGACTAAAACTTTGCAGTCAATACACAGTATATCAGCAAAAATAAGAGAAAACTAAATGGGGATGACTTCCCATGAGGCTTTGCTCTATTCACCCACAATCAGACCCCCGAGACCTGGGACGCACTGTTTACTGGAAAGACACCCATTCAGTGCCTTGCAGTCGTGTCACATGCTGGTTGGAATGGGCTATTTATTCTTTCCTTTTTAGCAATTGAACAAGTAATGCAACATAAGCCAAGAGCTTTTATGAATCTGTTAAGCCAGTTTGTAAATTTGGCAAACAGGACCTCCAGGCAGGGAGGATCTCAATAAAATGTGGACTTGTAAAAATCCATTTTTACAGCTTTCCTGTGATGCATTTTGGATGAATAAGAGAGAAGATTACCAGGAAAAGTACTTGTGTTGGATGGCTGGGGCGTCAGTGAGATTAGGTTACAGGCCAGTTTCAGAGAGGTTAATGTAAAGAGCAGAAGGAGGTAGTAAAAAAAAGTAGAATACGCTGTGTCTAAGTAAACAAGCCGCTTAGTCTTCAGCCTTTGTTGCTGTTAGATTGTGAACAGAGAGTTCAGTGTGTAACAGCTGCTGGTTGAAACACAACACTGCGGCTCCAAAAAGTTTCTGTTAGCCACGTTTTTTGTTTTTTGGTTCATGGAAGAATTGCCTTTCTGTTCGGAAGCTGCTAATTGCAGGAGGTGAAAGGGGAGTTCTCGTTTGTGGAAGGCATTTAATTTTCTGCCTCACTGCCCCACTAATGGGAAGGGAGAGCAAGATGTCTTTGGCCTGAGCTTATTGAAAAAGAAAACTGTGCTCCAAGGTCTTTTCAGTTATTTTTAAAATGCAGCTGGAGATGTTTTGAGCATGTTCTGGATGCATGGTGTGTCTGCGCTACACAAAATTCCTCCTCAAAGAGCAAAGGTTTGGTGGCCTTAACGTCCTGTACTCTGGTAAATGTCTGTTGGTACGTGGATTGGAAGTTGACCCTTTGACTACAGGCAGGCTCTTTCTTGTGCGAAGACAAAAAAGGAGTTCTTTCAGGCTTCTCTTTTGCCCTCCAGCTATGAGGGGCTGTCATAAAGCCATGAATCTCTTTCCAGTAATCTTTGGCCCGCCTTTTCAGTTGAAAGACGTGCTGTTTCATGTTCCTGACAGCACAGGGACTAATGCTTTTCTCCTGCAGCGTTGCATTCACTCAGGTGGACAGTTGGTTCTTGTCCAGTTGCCTAGTTACATACAAATTAGTACCTTTTTTTCATTGCATTTATTTATGCATATCCAGTGATTTGCAAATGAGGGGCACTGTTGGGCTGGATGGTTTGCTGCTTGTTTTAACTAGAAGTTAATAATACATTTAAAGCTAACCTATGAGTGAGGCTGCCGGCTGTTATAGAGAGAGAGAGAGAGGGCTCAATGATTGTTCAAATGTGGGAATAATGGTTTGACAATCTTGTTTGTACTCACCAAAAGTGGCAGAAACGTTTGTTTGTTTGTTTGCATTTTTTTTTGCAGATTTTCTGAAAATTGTGCTAAATTTGGATGTCATGGCAGATCGAAAGATAGCTGCGAGGGCAGAGGTTTTCCGAAAGATGTTCGAGCATCCAACAAGTGCTTCGTTTGAAGCATACTGACGCCTTGAACCTCCTCTGATGTCCTCCTTTGTATTTTCCAGTGTGTGGTGTCAGGGGTTCAGAGCCCGGTTACATAACCTGTGGACCTGAGGCCCAGCATGGGTCGCTGGTGTGAGTTCTCCATTTTGTGCGAGTCTGCAGTTAAACATTTATTGAACTTGGATTTGAGGATGAGAATATAAACCTTTTCATTTGTGTCATGAGCTAAAAGATTCCAACATCTGGTTTGAAATGTCCCGGCCTGATTATCTCATTTCACTTTTTACTGTCTTGGATGACCTTTTCATTAAATGACTTCTGGTAAGCAAATGCAGCCTGGAGGCAGAAATGGGAGATTACTGTTTTGATTTTGATGTTCCACATTTCTGTTAGGCAGTGTAGTTCTACAGCCCAGTCTTCTGCAAACCTTTGTTGTGCCAGCTGAACCCGATTTGTCCACCAGTTCTGACCCACTTTCTGAGCTCATTATCCTCCTCAGGCCTGTGGTTGAAATCAGATCAAATGACAAGGGTGGAGCTGAGTGACGGTACCCTTTTTGTCTTTTTTGTCCCAGACTCGGATCATATTTTCCTCAATAGATTTAGCTCATGAATGCATTTCCAGCAGGTGAGCGTCTGAAAAATAACTGAACGATGATGTTGGGAATGAAATAAGAGTTTCAATTTCAGCATACATTTTGTTTTTCAAATACCACACCGATAAACCCGTCTCTGACTATCGGCTGCTAGGGGGACCTCGTCAAATACCCCTCACCACTCAGCCTTTGAAAAGATAAATGGGTGCTAACGGGAGGTGCTGACCCGTCTCTCCCAGAGGAAGCATTGAACCCGAGGCGCTCTGGAGAGGGTTTTACTCATCAGGCCATTTCAGGAGGGGATAATGTCAACAACTACTTCTTTATGGAGACACTTACAAAGATCAATGGCTTCATGTGGTCTTTAGAGACTTGTTGAGGCCTCTCTCACTCTGTCAGTGCTGGGAAAAGTGCTTATCAGTGAAGTCACAAGTGTGCTGGAGGGATGTCCACAAAAGCTATTGTTAATTAAACCCTTGTTAAGGCCTCAGGGCAGCTCAGTATCACCTGTTATGGTGGATTTGGTGTAACTTCTTCGCGGCTAGTGTTCACATGGAATGTGTTTTGACAATACAGATCCCAGAGTTCAGTCTGAATGAAAGCGAGCGTGTAGTATAAACTGAAATAGCATGCCTTGGCCTGTATGATTCAGAGGACGATCCAGTTGTGGTTGGAGATGATAAGAGAAATCGTTGTTGCGGTCATTTAGGTTTAGGTGTCCAGCAAACAGCCTACTGTTTTAGCCACGCTAGGAGCACAGGTCTGCTGCTGGTCAGTCGCTCCAACACTTTGGTCCAGACTTAAAATACTTTGTGATGGCTTTTAGTGCCATGATCAGGTCAAAATTTGGTTTATGAGCAAACGCCCTGCAAAACTAATGACACCCCCATCAACCTCAGCTGTACATTGTGTTTACTGCTAATTAATGAATGTTAGGACGCTAACACCCCGAACGTCAGCATGTTGGCGTCGCCATTGTGAGCATGTTAGAATCAGAATCAGAATCAGAAACTGTTTATTGCCAAGTAACATACATTACAAGGAATTTGCTGTGGTCTGAAGGTGCTATTGTTTTGATAACAAATAAGTAGAATATAAAAGCTAAAATAACAATAAGAATAAAAATAAAAATAAGATAAGATAAATAACAACAGTGCAGTGACCAGAATAAAGTAAAGTGTCCAGATAAAGTGTCCAGTAGGGGGTGGGTGCGTTAATGTAACGCAGTGGGGACAGGGGTGATGTACGTTAATATAACGTATATTGTGTTTGTGTTCTGGGGGGGGGGGGGTCAGTGAGAGTTTGTCAGGTTGACTGCAGAGGGGAAGAAACTGTTTTTGTGGCGGGAGGTTTTGGTCCTGATGGACCGCAGCCTCCTGCCAGAGGGGAGGGGGTCGAACAGATGGTGTCCGGGGTGGGAGGGGTCGGCAGCGATCTTCCCTGCTCTCCTCAGGGTCCTGGAGGAGTACAGGTCCTGAAGAGATGGGAGGTTGCAGCCGATCACCCTCTCTGCAGAGCGGATGATACGCTGCAGTCTGCGTCTGTCCTTGGTGGAGGCAGCAGCGTACCAGACGGTGATGGAGGAGGTGAGGATGGACTCTATGATGGCGGTGTAGAAGTGAACCAGCATGTCGACTGCCAGCTACTCCTCTCCAATCCTTTGTTGAAAGAGTATGAAAATTGCAAGAATATGAACATTTTACAAGATGCAAAAAGGAACATGTAAATTGGTGGAATGTCCATTTTTGAATTATAAATATTTTATCCACAAAGAGGCAGCATAGCCACCTTTGTGGAGTTACCCTGAAGAGGGTATTTTAAAATGGCCCCTCTAACATAATGTCCACTGTATGAGCTGAAAACGACTACTCTTGTGTGTGTTAAGGAGTCATTCAGTGCCTCCCACTCCGAAGGTTTCAGCCGCACATCAGCATATAGTGTTGAGGCTTCCCCAGTCTGTGCCTCTCGGTGTCACTTGGCTGCTTTCCTGTGGGATTCGGCTGACTCACGCACACCTGCACGACTGACTCTGCCGCCAATCAGTTACAGTCTTCGCCAGCTGTCGCATGGTGCGCGTCTTATCTCTCCATGGTCGTACACAAGACTGCTGAAATGACCTGGGTGAGTGGAGAGGCCTGTTAGTCCTGTTAGTGAGCTGACGTTGTGGGAAACATACAGGAAGTTGTTTTATTGACGTTTGTTTAAAAGTGTTTCCAGAACAAAATGACAGGCCGAGTGTTGTCCTGAGAATTTTTGAATGACATGAAACATGCTTGCTACCATTGGACAGAGCCAGGCTGTCTGTGCCCCCCTTGCTTTCAGTCTTCATGAGAAGCCAGGTGTTTGTTTTTTTTTCCTGGAACAGGAAGTACAATGTTGCCATGGAGTCAGTGAGTTAGCTGTGGGCTTCATTTTTTTGTTAGCCTATAACATTCTTGCTAATTGACGCCTTCAAGAGGCTGTTAAGCTAACGTCTCCTGGCTCTACCTTCATATTCAGTGGCATCTACCTTCTTATCTAACTCTCAGCGAGAAAGCGAATGAGCATATTTCCCAAAATGTCAAACTGCTCCTTTTTAATGTGAATCATAGTCTCATTTTTTAAAGAGTTTTGAAATATAAGCTGAATTGTGACAGAAACGAGATGTTTTTAAAGGTTCACACTTCAGTTTCAAGAGCTGCTTTGCTGCAGTTCATGTGTCATGAAATGAACTAAGGTTTCCTGCTTTGTATCATCACTCCTCTGGCAGTAGCCCCGTGGTTAAACTGAACAGGATTTGATTGTGGTAAAAAAAAGACAGCAGTCGATGAACCTGTCAGAAAAAGCTTTGTCCACAGTCTTCCTTAACCTCGCTGCACATCTCCCCTTTGCCACCGTCCACGTGCCCTTCCTGATAAACACCCTGGCTTTGTTCTACAACTTTGGCAAGTCCTGGAAGTCTGACCCAGGAATCATCAAAGCATCAGAGGAGCAGAAGAAAAAGGTATCGTAGGAAAGAAATGTTTGAGTCCCTACTTCCTGATGAAGTATTTCCTTCTGAATGGTTTGATTTTTTTTAATCTTTGTCGTATTTCACTTTACTAAATGTTGATGTAGGTGCTTGTTGGACATGTTTGTTTTAATGTGAACTTTTCCCCCCCACATCACGTGGGATGTTACATCAGCTATGAAAATTCCAAATCCTGATTTCCTGTCCCTGCTGCCCAGAGTCGTCGCCCCCTCTCAGCCTCTCCGTCCCCCATTATCACACTCTAATGGAGGACAACAGAGGCTCTGCCTCTCACCAGGCCCTGTGATTGACGAAGAGCTAAATTTACCCTGCATTGTTAGCGCTGCGCAGGACTCGCCACTGTTTAAGCTAGGCGGCCATCTCGGATCAGAGGGTTCAAAGCCTTCCTCTCTCTGCAGAGGATCCCCTTCCCACCTCATGTTTGTCCTCCCAGGTTGTTGTAGATTAGGATTGTTTTGTATCTTTTGTTTATTTGCATAAGGATAAGCTGAAAAAAGCAGAAAAAACGTATTTCTGCAGGTTAGATGAAAACAACCCCCGTATGATAACTATTTTGCCTTTGAAAACAGACAACAAACTAATGGCTGAATGAAACGGTAAATCCCAGAGTGATTGTTGTCCCAGTTCACCCGTATGATTGTTGAGCTGGAAATCCCAGCCTCAGCTTGTATACTGTCAGTAGGTCTTTTGTTGCAGTGCCAAATAGACCTCGGCGAGATGAATTTCTCAGTTGTTCATTCATTTTTCTTTGTTTATTCATGTCCTTGTCTGCTAAATCCCGCTTTTGTTTCTTGTTTCCTTCCTCCAGACAATTGTGGAGCTGGCAGAGACGGGCAGCCTGGATCTGAGCATATTCTGCAGCACCTGCTTGGTAAAGTCTTGACTCCTCTCTTGCAAGACCTTGATGATGCATACAGAGGATAATAGCAACAATAAGACAATTTTTTACTGCTTTCCTCACAGATACGGAAGCCCATCAGGTCCAAACACTGCGCCGTGTGCAACCGCTGCATTGCCAAGTTTGACCACCACTGTCCCTGGGTGGGGAACTGTGTCGGTACGTCAGCAACACCACGAGGAGCACGTGTGCTCCCAAAACAACCGGCTGCTCATTATTCTCATCCTCACGCTGACACTTGTGGCTTTTTATTGTTTTATCACTTCCAGATTCCACTTTAAGACGCAACATGTGTCTTGCTCTCAATTCATTCTGGCTCTGGTACACAACAGAGAAACATGTCAAGGGAAATGTAATGATCTAAAACAAAGAAAGTGGGTAATTAGTTGGTTGGTTATAAAATACGACCTTTATAACAATAAAGAATCAAGTGGCTTCTACAAAACATCCTACAATAATGACGAGATGCAGGACATGAAGACGGGGAAAACGAAGCTGTAAGGGAAGCGAGTGTGTCCAGGATTGAGTCAGATGGCGTCCGTGAAGCAGACCGGAGACAGTGGGGATGGTAGGAGCGCGGGGGGGGGGGGTTGTAGCACTTCCGTTTTGAAAGCAGGTGGTCAGGAAAGAGCTTTAAAAGTGTGGAAACTGTCTGAACAAACAACAAGCCCTCCCTCGTGACAATCGGGACCAGGGGCCTGGAAAAAGATTCAAAAAGTCCTTCAGAAGCATTGAAATATAATGAACACAATAGTTCATGACGCAGTTACGGGTTTCTGTCATGTTTTAGAGGATAAATATACAGCGCAGTGTGCGACCGATCTGTTTAATCAGGACGGTCCCTCAACAGTTAAAGGTCCCTGTGAAGTTTCCTCGTAAACGAACAAAAGTTTACCTTCAGTGTTCCTCACCAAAACCCCTTGTGTGTCTCCTTCCTCATGAAACATTTTTCATCAGTTTTCGTCCATGTTTGCTATCTAGCGGTCGTCTTCTTCCTTGTATTTTCATTGCGAAATGGACTTCATGTTATTTATTTTTTTTTCCATGTTTAAACTGATCTTAAATGAACAAAAAAAAAATGCATTAAATGTCTTTTAGACTTGCAGCCACTGAGTCACGTCAGCAGTTATCCTCTCCTGCCTCTGCTGCTGTTAAGCCCCTTCATTTGCACTCGTCGGCATGCATTTGTATATTGAATAGTTACTCTATTGAACGTGGTGAACGTTCGCTAAACGTCACATCCACTGTTCGGCCGAGAACCACAGCAGCAAACTTGGCGGTGAGAGCGGGACGTGACGCGTTTGTTTCTCCTCTACAGGAAGCGGGAATCACCGCTACTTCATGGGTTACCTGTTCTTCCTGCTCTGCATGATCTGCTGGATGATATACGGCTGCATTTCCTGTGAGTGCAAGAGCCTCTCTTCAGAAGTCTTTCCCCTCGTTCTTTTTCTCCGCCGCCCTCTTTAACTTCTCTCCCCTTCCCTCCTCAGACTGGAGGATCCACTGCGCCACCAGCTATGCCAAGGACGGTTTCTGGCTCTACCTGACCCAGATCGCCTCCTGCTCCCCCTGGATGTTCTGGATGTTCCTCAACAGCATCTTCCACTTCATGTGGGTGGCCGTGCTCATCATGTGTCAGCTCTACCAGGTCTGGGTTCCGCATCCGATAAGACACATTGAAAACGTTACTGAGAACTAGGATTTACAATGTACAAAACCTGAACCGATAATCACTATCATCTGTTTGAATTTCACTCGATGTTTATGTCTTGTGACGCTCTCTAATCTCTGTGAAATGTTGGCCGACCTCTTTGCTTTTATCTCCCGTAGATCGCGGCTTTGGGAATCACCACCAACGAGAGGATGAACGCTCGGAGATACAAGCACTTTAAAGTCACAGCCACGTCCATCGAGAGCCCATTCAAGTAAATGATCTCCTCTTATTTGTTTACTACAGAGGGCTGAATCCCATCATTTCAGCTGGGTTCCAGTAATAACATTAAAGGGTTGGTTCACCCACACTAGGAGAAAACAGATGTTCTCGCGTACCTCTGGTGCGGATGGTTTTAATTTGGTTGCCCCTGGTTTTAAAATATCGGCCTCTGAGAGCTCTGCTTCCTCCACATTACAGAGACTGGCATTTCATTTCAAATGGGGCTCATCGCATTAAAAAAAAACAATTAACAGCATCGCCTCTTACCAGTAACAATGCTCTGGACAGTTTTCACCAGAACTACATTCTAACAGGGAAACAGTCCCTATCAAAACTGCTCGGTGTTTGATGTACATTATCTTGATGTTGCTGTTAAATTCTCAAAATTTGAAAAGTTAGGAAAAATGGAAGGTTTTGACCCCAAACCTCTGTAATAATGTTATTTTGGAGATGACTATTGGTTTTCAGGTTAGAGTACTACTGTTCATGTGAAAAAAGTAGCATGAAGCCTTTTGCGGCTCCAGAGGGAGCTGCGTGACGTTGGGTCTTAAAGGTCCCATATTGTAAGGTCCCATATTGTGCTCACTTCAGCTCTGTTTTTATTCTGGGACTTTACTAGAGTAGCTTTGCATGATTCACAGTTCATAAAAGTCCTTCTTTATCTTCCTCTGGCCCTTCATGCAGCCCCTCAGCTCCCCCCCCCCCCTCCTCTGTCTGAAACAAGCCGTTTGAGACAAACTGAACAACCTCCAAACACTTGAAGAGTAGTTCCTGAGCAGAGCGCTCCGATAACTCAGACAGACTGAGCGGGTGGACGAGCGTCCCTGTACTTGGTGGGTGGTGCCGTGATTGGAGAAGATGACCTGCTGGGGGGGCGTGGCTGAGTGTGGTGACAATCACAACCTTACTGAAGTCCTGACGGCGCGTTTAAAGTGTCTGAATACGGGCTGTGTGCATATTTCCGTGGACTGAGCGTTTTGATACCTTCCCAGTATTTATACAGCACCTAGAGCTGCTTTATAATCAAACAAGACATGGACATCTCACTTTCTACAATATGGGACCTTTAAGACTACAGGTTTGAAGGTGAATAAAATCTGGAGGTGTGGAGCTTAAAGACCTCTGTAGCCTGCACCTCATATCTGCCTGAGGCTAGCAGCTCGAGGCTACATTAGCACGCATTACATTACACATCTGAATCTCAGACCGGACTGTTGGCAGTTGAGCATTGCATTGTGGGTAATGTAGGCGCCAGGTTTTGACAAGGAGGAAGAGTATGTGGAATAAAAAGGACAATATAATATGAAGTTATTAGCCTTCCAGTGTCTGTTTCCTCACACTCATCTCCCCCCCTCTCTCCCTCTCTCCCTCCAGCCACGGCTGCTTCAGGAATCTCATAGATTTCTTCGAGATCCGCTGCTGCGGTCTGATCCGGCCCGTGGCGGTGGACTGGACCACGCAGTACACAATAGAATACGACCAGACATCTGGCTCGGGCTACCAGCTGGTGTAGAGGACGAAGAAGAGGAGGGGGGGGGGGTGGCATGGAAGCAGGGGGGAGTCAAGCATCGCCGGCTGAAAGAAAGTTTGGAAGGATTACCCTCCCCACCCCCTACCCCCATCCACCACACCCCCGGCGTTCATATCAGAGCGATGCTGTTCTCGGGAGCGCTTGCTTTTTGTGGACCATCTCTCCCTCACCGATCAAAAGACTTTTGGAGAAGAAAAAAAAAAAATCAGCCAGGACAAGCATGCTGTTACAGGGCAACACCACACCCACACCCCGCCCTCTCCCTCCCCCCGCCACCTTTACTACTATTACTACTACTACTATTCTACAACATCAGACTTCATTACTGTACCCCCCCTTCCCGACACCGCTACCAGACCCCTCCACCTCGTCTCTTCTCCCGAGCCCTTTGGACGGTGCGTTGCTGCCAGGCACGAGCGGAGTGGAGAGAGGCCGACGGACGAGAGGAATTCCAAAATAAAAGCCCTTCCGTTTGTACCGGAGACGCGACGCTGCAAGAGACAGCAGCGCCATAAAGTGGCAGTATGGTTCTTCTCCCTCCCCACTTTATATCCTTATTTATGGTGTCCCTGTTGATGTGCCCTGTATGTATTTTTTTCTTTTTTTTTTAGTTCTTGATTGGTTCAGGAACATCCTGCGATGATTAACTGTGGTGGCCAGGGAAGCTGAAAAGGAAAGTTGTTGTTTTTTTTTCTTCTTTTTATTTGTTTCAGACTATGACAGAGAGAAGGGAATGTCTTTTTAAGGTCTTGGTTTTGCACCGCGATGAGTTTTGAGTGAAGCTGATGAGGATTTGCCAACATAGTTGAACTTCATCAGAGGAAAGTGTCTGGGTTACAGGCGGAGCCGCTGGAGGAGTCCCAGCTTCTCACCTGCAGAAATAAAGCTGCCGCCCCCGCAAAGTAATAACCTGAAAACAGTTCCCGTGCAGTATTAATGCAGGATTAAGCGCATGAATCGGGACTCCTCCCGCGGCGGCGGCTGTAGGCGTGACAGAAAATATCCTACAGACAATGTGATACAGGTATATTTATTTTAAAACTATTTATAGATAAAGTAACTATGTTCTAGCGCCATCATTTTTTTTATTATACATTTCACATCATTTTAACTGAGTAGGTTTTTATGAGAAAATGATTAGTAGTACCTGTAGCTGTTTGGGAGCATTAACCGTAAAGCTGTACGGAGCTGCAGGTACAGGGAGTGTATTTATTAACAGCAGAGTGGAGAGAAGGAGGACGCAGCAGAAGGACAGACGAGTTTACAAGAAAGGTTCATTCCATGTGTGTTTTTCTCAGACGAGCTGTTAAGTCTTATGTGTTTTTTTTTTGTTTGTCTTTTGTCTGCCTACAACATTGCACTGATCTTTTTTTTAGTGATTTTTTTTTTTTGGCCGTTACTGAACACATGGGCCCAGCAGCGCCGCTTCACACCGACGCTTCCATTGTTTACAGAGAGGAGGAAGAGGAGGAGGAGGGGCCCATCAGACATGGCCAACTCCCATCACTTCCTGTCTGGACCTTCCCCCCCACACACACACACACACACACACACACACACACACACACACACACACACACACACACAGAGACCCTGCACAGTCGGCTCAGCAGCAGCAGGATGGACTGAAGTGTAAAGAATGTGCATCTGTACATAAACTATCTTTTTTTTTTTTTTTTTTTCTTTTCGTCAGTGTTAGTTGAAGGTGCTCCTGGAGACCTTTTTTGTTTTTTATTTTATTTTTTATTTTTTGAGTCTGGGGGATTTCTTCTCAACCAATCGGAAAGAAGAAAGTCAAGTGACTATACTCTCAAGTGTATGACTGTAGCTTTTAGTGATGTCCGACACTGCTGTCTATAGGCATTTTAACCCCTGAATACCCCTAAATTTCCCCTGCCAAGAAACTCCACTGCATGTACGATGCTTGGGACAGCTGGGCTCTCGCCCCCCGACCCCCCCCTGACCCCATCGTCATCACCATGGCGACAGCCCGGCAAGCCACGTGTCTGTATATAGTGAATGTTAAGTATTTGCAAGTACTTTTCTGCATTACATTCATTTGTCCGTTTGGTTTTGTTTGTTTGTTTTTATTAGTTTCCTTCTCAAATCCAGTGTGTTTAGTGGAAGTTTTCTTTCAGGTCGCCAGATATGCAGTCGGGCCCTCCTGTGCAAGTGTGTAATATATTTGAATGTTCCATGCTTGTGGACTCTGTAGTCATCCTAAAGTTTTATTGTATTTTTTTTTCAAATTTCTATGTCATATACCGCTGGGTTTGTTATACCACTGGATGTACAAATTGTAAAGCAAAGACACTAGAGAACTAAGGCAGACGCCAATTTTTTTTTCTTTTGTTTTCTAAAAGCTGAAATGTGATCATGCAATAGTTTTAAGGATAGAGAGAGGTTATATTACATTAAAAGGCCTCCGGAAACTTTTTGGGCCTCATGTTTGCATCATCAGAAGGGGGACGGTTATGTCATCATTCCAAGTTTCACCCCCCCACCCCCACCCCCAGAATCTCGCTAGCCAACCACTGATGTCACTTCTGCCCTAGAAAGGCAACACACAGCAGCTACTTTTGGTGTGCTTTTAAAGGTCAAAGGTCACGACTTGGCTGTAGATTTCATATCGGTACCCGTAACTAACCACTCGCGTTCTATTAATGCCTTTTCAAGCCACAGGAGGTAAACGTGGGCTTGTGTTTTTAGGGCAGAGTTCAGCCCTCCCAGCTCATCCAGGACATGAATTCAAAGCCATCTCAGTCCTCACTAGTTCTTCCAGCAGCCTAAAGAAGTTTCTGTTCTGTCTCCCCTCGCGCCTCACCATGTGGGATAATAAAATGCATAAAAAAAATTAAAAAAAAGATAAAGCACATAATCATTTCCAGTGCCTCTCTGCCCACCTTCAGACATCACTGTAACTCCGCTTCAGATGTAAACATATGGGCATGGTTCAGTTTTAATGGCTTTAATAATAAAATACAGTCAAATGTGAACATGTGGTTTGTTAAAGTTTTTTATTTGTACCACGAGCACGTCATTTCAGCATTAAAGCATTTGAGGGAGAAAACACGAGAAAAGGGCCGGCCGGTGTTTCTGTTGGACAGAGGAATGTATGAAGGTGTGACCGTCTTCCGGCCGTCACTGAGCGTGAACCAGAGCGCCGGCTCCTTGGCCGTAACCGAACCCTTTGGGCCCGAAGTTCTTGGCGTAACACGCTGTGGAGGCAACGAGAGGAAAGAATAAACGTTAACAAGCTGCAGAATTTACTGTTCCGAGAGCTGCATCCTTATATTACTGCAAACCATCATTTAAAAACTGGGTAAATGTTGGAAGGTGATGCCAGAAAGCTGCCCACGGCAGGACGATGAACTCACGAGGAAGAAAAGGACTGAAGGTCTGCTGAGTCAACCTCAACAGCGTGTGAATAAAACCAACTCATAAAACCAAAAGAATAACATAGCTAACATGTTTATGTGCAAAATGTCAAATTTGAACAGCAGAAGACAGAACAGAATTGCTACAAGCCTAAAGTTAACGCTGTTAAAAGGCTTTCTTCATGTGTCTGGCTGACTTAACATGTTTCGTATGTGATCAGCCAACTCGGTCTTTATGAATCAGCCACATAAAAAAAAAAAAAGAAAAGAAAAAAAAGTCTGTTTTTAATCTACTAAAAGTATTGCAGGGTTGCCAACGGAAAATGAAAACATGAAACTCATTTTCGATATCAGTGAGATGGCAAATTGAACAAATCTGCTTTTCTTCTTCCAGACTTTTGAAATACAGGGTGGTAAAACACCAGATCTCAACCTTGGGCACACACAGAACTGTCCGTCTTAGATAAATGACGCACGACGTCATCTTAGCATCCTAAATGTAGGCAACTTTGGGTTTTAACACATTTGACAGACAATTGTTTATCTTTTCATCCCAAATAAAAATCCTTAAATATCAATATTACACGTATCTTCTATTGAACTAATTTCACTTGAATTTTTGACTTGAGTTTGGTTCTTTGGAGTTCTGGTGCTTTCCAAACTTCACCAAATCACACCAGGACCCTGAAACTGAAGCAGCCAAATGGAATGCTTTTCCTGCTCCTCCTCATGTCAAAATGCCCCCCCCCCCCAAACTGCCAGAATACAAAACACCTGTGTGTGTGTGTGTGTGTGTAGGGACAGTTTCCTACTTCCAACACTCAGAGCTGTTTTATGTTTACCTTATTTCTTGTTTGTTTGAAGGTTTAATTGGTGCATGTACAGGGCAAAGAGGTGCAAACAGCAAGCGATTTTTAGAAAAACAACTAAACAGACAAAACCACTGATTGATAGCAGCAGCAGAGTCTTCTGGCCTGTTTGGGTTTGGAGCTGAGATGCAACATTCCTCCTCATCAGTACAAGGTTTCATTATGACATTCAGCAAACATCCATCTGCTGACGTCTGTGTGTGTGTGTGTCTGTCTGTCTGTGGCTATGTCTGCCAACATTTCACTGCCGTTTGATTTGTGGTAACGTGTTGCTGCGGCAACAATTCCCCCGTCTGTTGTACCTGCTGACCTTCATCAGACGGCAGTTTGCTCCGTCTCCGCCGTCTTTCTGCGGAGTAACTACAGCCTGAGTGCATTCAGGGCCGTCAGGTCAGTGATCGCACCAACTAACTGAGCACGTTACTCATCAATGGATGTTTAAGTGGGAGCCTTTGTTGCTGCTGGATCCCTCTCTGCGTGGCGGATCATCTTTACTTTGTATTATTGTAATGACAGTAATCCACCAGGGCAACACTGTGTTGTTAATGCTGTCGTCAAACATCACACACGGTCTGTTTGTTTGTTTTTATTCCTCACCTTTGCAGTAGATCTCTCCGTCTTTCTCCGTCTGAGTGGTCGACTCCAGGCTCTTGCCGCATTTTGCACAGCGGAAGCAGTTCTTATGCCACGGCTGTGGGGGGAAGGAGAGCATTTCAGTTTGTACACCAGCAGTGGCAGCCGTCGTCTACAGTGTTAAAACAAACCAAAAAAAAAGACTTTTGTAGTTTGTAGTTATTTGCGGCTGATAATTGGACACATGTCGGAGCGTGTGTCATCATTTCCTTCATCAAATCCCATCAAAGCTCCTCGGTTTTCCAGCAGCCCATCTCTGAATGTCTTCATTATACAGAAAATTACAGGCCTGGCCAATGAGTGGAGCCTCACACAGCTTTCCCCCCATCAGGAAACACATTAACAACTCTCCGCCCGATGACATCACCTGCTATAAATCGGTGAGAATCCGCATGTGATCAGCGAAACAGAAATCTTTGCTCCTCTGTGGACAGGTTTACTTTCCCTGGGACTCGTTGATTATCTTCTTCAAGACAAAACTTCCTGCCGACGCACCTCGAGAGCGTGGGCCTCGTGACTTCATCTACTGTAAATGTGTGCGTCAACAACGACATCTGCCAGAGCCCCGGTGTGCAGGCGGCCTCGCACGATTAACGCCAGCTGTTAGGAAGCTCCAACGCGGGATTTGTGTTCTCTCATTAGGAGAGACCACACCAAACCGGCTGCATGCGGTCCGGCACGAAAAAAACATGTGCGTTCAATCGAGTCGAACAAGTTTCAGCCCTCCGCGGTCTGTGACGTACGCCGTGGCCCTGCGGAGTTCACGGAAACCCGGCGCTGCTTGGGTTCGAGGTTTGATTTGCGTTGGGGCCGTCGATGCTGAAACTGAACATAATGATCGGTCTGTCTGACGTCAGTGTTGTCACGACAATAAATGCACCCTCCCCTCAGCCAAGAGTCATCATTCTCGCAACTTGGCTCCGCCAGTGGAAGCCAAACAGTTGACTTGGCTAATATCTTGGCAGATGGCTCAACTTGCAGCCTGACAGTGGGTTTTTTATTCTGCAAACACATCTTTCTGACTGTACTGGGGGGGGGGGGCATGAATGTCTGTACCAAATTGCATGGCAATGCATTAAATAGATGTTGGGACATTTCAGATTTGAGTACTTTTGCTTTAACGTTTACACTCTCACCTTGCCTGCCCCCATGATCTTCTCGGCTGCGTACACAGAGTCTCCACACCGGGCACATTTCTCTGAACCTCCAAACTTCTGGGCAAATTTGGATGGGTTGGGGTTGGTGGTCGGTCTGTGAGTCTGTGTCCTGAGGAGGGTGAAAAAAAAGCATGTAAATGCACGGCGGTGGATTTCTGATTTCAGAATGAAACTCTGGCTCTACCAGAACCTCCTCTTGTCAAAACATTTACTCATTCACTAATAGTGAAGCGAGTATGACCCAAAACACTGACGTGCAGTAATAAATACCTCAGTTAGTTATCAGTTAAACATTAATTCTTGAGTTCATTCATATCTGTTGTCTGATAACTTTATAAATGATTGCGATAACCAGCATTCAACCTGGCACACAACCGTCTCCCTCTCTGTCCTCAGCCAGTGGTGGGAAAGTGAGAAGGGCACACTGGGGCCCCGGATCGGTGCTTATCGGAGGGTGACTGCCAGCCCCAGTGGCCCCTGAATGAAGCTCTTTGTGGCAGAGGACAGAGAGGATCCTGCTGGTTACATAATAAACTCTCTCATAACAGACATCACCTGACGTCTGAGGCAGGAGTAAACATTCTGGGTGGGTGTGTCTGTTTTTTTCTGCCTGTTTATGGTGCTTTCACGTCATGTGTGTATACGGAGTCTAACACTATCTTCAGGTCTCTCTCAGGTCCCTTTTTTTCAAGTTCATGTGTTTGGGAAACAACTTCAAGTTCAGCCCCATGAATGCATGCCGTTTGGAGACAATGGCACTGTCAGAGTCAGCAGCCACAGCATATAAACATCATTAGAGCGCGGCACTGAACTCGCTAACCCTGTCAACACAGCTCCGACGAAGCACAGCGAGTAACACAGGGAGACCGAGGCACAGCTCAACTCAGTAACGACGGATATGAAAAATCATGCTGGCTGAAATAATCCTATTGATCATGATTATCATAACGATTAGTCAAACTGACTCGAACGTGCGCATCTGCAGCTAAAACACATTATGTAACATTCAGGGCGTGCAGCCCGCCTTACTCTTCGTGTTTGATTCCCAGCCGCTCTCCTCGGTCCATGTTGAGCGTCCCCGCCCCCTGGCCGTAGCCGTAGCCTTTCGGGCCGTACTTCTTCCCGTAGCACGACTTGCAGTAGATCTCCTGGTCGTGAATGGCCAGTGTGGTGCTGTCCAAGCCCTTCCTGCAGACCACTGAGGACGCACAGAGAGGAGCAGTTACATAAGCCATACAGCATCTTCCTGTGCTCAGGATGAAACGTTCTCAGAGACAAGGGTCAAATTATTACATTGACTACAAAAGGCAAAATTTACATCTGCTCACTGCCCAAGATTTGCATGTGAGGAGTTGAAGTGGCGGCTGAAATACACTTTCTGGCAGTTAAAATGAAGGAAGGACTAAAAGTGTGAGCACTGAAGTGTCAATTCAAGAGCGTGCGCCAAAGGAGATTTTATTCGGTGGAGCGTCATGCACTGAAAGGAGTTGAAATGTCAAGCTGAGGTGTGAGTTGTGGTGGTGATCAAGGTGAAGTGGAAGTCTTGTAGGAAAATAAAATGCTAAAAATTGTAACGTTCCCTTTTGATCCAGATTTTCATCATAGCTAGTTGTTCCGACAACAGGGCAGGACTTGTTCGATTTAACACCAATAGCACTCCGCAGCTGTTGGAGAAATCTATTTTTGGCAGGTTTGGGCAGAGTAAAAAAATGCATTGTTTGAAAAAACATAAGCATTGCAGTGGCTTAAGACTGCACACTGTCTGTTGGGATTAGTTGAATTCTTCCCACACTGGCTTGCACCGTGTGACCGTCTGATACTGGTTTAAGATTTCACACAACTGTCTAGACAAACGTCTCCATGACACGTCTCTGTCCGACGCTTTCAAAATGAAAGCTTGGCCAGCTTGTTAGAAGATTTCTGCGTGTCCAACCAAAATCCTCATATTTTTTGCAACTGTTTGGTGCAATATAGTATTTCCAGTTCCCCTCCACTACAGTCGGATCGTCAGTCTTCATGCAGTGACGACGGCGTAGAGCATATCAAGTAGATAAAGACACAGTAAGTGTACGGACAGTCATACGAGGCTCTTTCATACACAGAAATGAAAAGTGGTGAATGTCAAAGAGTGTCAGACTGAGAAACTGGAGGAAAGGGCAAAGGAGAGCCAAGGACACCAAGTCCCCCCTGCTCATCACCTCCTCAGTAGGAGTGTCAGACAAAGCTGCCTTTGTCTGGGAAAACGCTGGGAAAAAAAGAAACTCTTCTTTTGTGGCTCAGATTGCTTTGGTCTTCTCTCGAGAGAGCAGCAGCTAAATGAACGCGTTTGTGCAATCCCGGCCTCTGCTGGAACATCTTGACTGACATTTCAAGGACGGTTCAGGAGCAGGACAAGCCACCCATCCAACAAACCGCCGATAGCGTAGTGTGAACTCCGATGACCAGTGAGGGAAAAGTCAGGACGAGCTCCCTTTGATCAGCGGCCACGAGTCTTTCTCCTGACTCATCCTCTGATCCCTGATCTGTCATGGCTCTCTGCAGCTTGATCCAAGGACATAGCACAGCACAAACAGTCAAACAGATGTCCTTTACTATATTATAGATACAAATAATATGTGCAGGTTCCAGGTTGATGCAATATCTGCTCTTGGCAGGTCTTCCGTTGACATAATTATACTTTTGGCACGGTTGGGCAACAGCTCCTAAAATGTCTGAGCTGTCTGAGACTTTTTATTCATAGCAAAAAAACAAATATGTTTGTCTCAGTGTTCAAGGGAAAACGCAGACTTCGGAGACTTAAAGAGTTGGCTCTCACATATTTTCAGTTCAAAAAGTTTCTCTCAATGTTCGTCTGCCAGGTTTCATTTTTCTGAGGACATGGCTTGTGGATGAGAAGCTTTTCAAAAGTCAATTCTCCAAAGTAAAACTGCATAAAGAGATGTCAAAACAGTCTCTCTTCACTCATGCATCACTTGCATTATTAAAGGGGCACTCCGGTGATTTAGTGTCGCACTTTCATAGAGTTGGGGCTGCAGATATCCTGCAGCATACCACCCAGCTCCAAAAACACGCAATCCTACATTTTCCATAATGCAACCCGACTGCCTCTTTTGGACCACCCGTCCCTGGTAAATGCCCACGTCTCTCAAACTCCATGTCCTCAGCTTGTAAAGACAGGTTTTATGTTCATCAGGGTTATTTTTCAGATGTTGGACAGCTCCAGCACAGCCGCAGAAGACATCAACCGGCGCGCAGCCTGAGATCCTCAGGCCGGACCCTGCTAACTGTTTCCACCTCGGCTGTGGAACGGCCTGCCTGAGGAAGTCCGGCTTGCTTCGGCAATATCATCTTTTAAATCACTTTTGAAGACTTATTTTTGAAGTTTATTTCATTCCTACAGTGCGTTACACTGTACTTTATTCTTGACGTTGCACCTAAGTCTTGCACTGCTCTATTTTAAGTTTAATTTATCCTTGATTATGCCTGCCTGTTTATTCACTGTTACTGTGTATTTTATTGTTAGAGCTATACAAATAAACTATACAATAAAAAATTATCATTATTATGCAAATGGTTAGGAGTGTCATAACATGTAGTCAATCTCTACTTCATGGGTTAAAACACTGCTATGGTCCTGTAAATAACTAGGTGTCAGAGCTGAACTTACTGCAGAGAAAACAGCATTTGTGGAAGCTCTTCCCGTCACACTGCACTTCCTCAGCGTGGTATACCGTCCCACGGCACGCTGCACACTTGTTGCCTCCTCCCCAGTTTGGCATTGTTCTGAGAAGAGATATAGAGGCGATATGAGAGCGTGAAGCATCTGAAGCATCTTGGTCTCGTCCCTCGTCTACTCGCTCTGACAATGTCCTCATCTGAGCTTTGGAAACACAGGACTTTTTCAGTCTTTGCTCACAAAAGAAAGGTGACCACGGAATTGAGCATAAATGCGTTTCATGCATTCGTTCTTCATTCATTGTAACACACATTTCCACCTGGAGGATGTGTGTAACCATGACCACAGCACATGATAGGGTAGGTTTTGACGGTGTATTTGCTGCTTTAATACCCTTTCTTTGAAAGCTCAGCGTGTACTTGTCATATTTAAAGCACACAGCTGCTTGCACCATATTGTAATAACCACATCTGCCTTTGAGAACCTGTATAGCTGGATTTCTAATGTAGCATGAAAACCACTGCTCCAGGCCACAATTGCCACCCTGAGAAAAAAACAAACAAAAAAAACAATGCAAAAGAGGTGGGCCTAAACAACAGGGCAGACTAATACCCAAAGGAATGTCTCGGGGCGCCGTGCCTTAGACCTTCTGTTGTCTGATGGGCCGTGGCCGCAGGATACAAACAGCACAGAAGAAGTGTGAGCACATAGTAAACACTGTTGTCACACACACACAGGGCCCACATGACGCACCCATTCCCTCCCTGATTCACACGGTGCATCTGTCTGTAATTACAGACCCCCCCCCCCCCCCCCCCCCCCCTTTAAAAATGTGTCAAGAGGGCGTTGATGAGGTTCCATAAGGGACAGATTTAATATGTTAAGACTCTCCTCGTGTACCACCGCAAAGCAAGCCTGCTGTGATATCATGCACTATTCATCTCGCCAGTCACTAAACCCTGGTCCCAGCTGGATTAGAGACTGTGGAACAGGCCTGAGCACGAGAGGGGGATCAAAAGGCCACTAACATTACCATTACATTGCCCTCAGGGGTCGGGTGCGATGAGAAGGTCGGTGTTGAAGTGCACAGACCAACAAGCGGGCTGATGTGTATTTAGACAGAGATTTCTCTTCGTTGTTTCACGGAGCTTCACCGAGGTTTAGGATTCAGATGTGTGTCTTTGATTCCTTGATGATACTTTTTAGACTGAAGTTGCCAGAGGCAGACACTCGTGCTGACATTCAATGTCTTTAAATTTGGCAGATTTCATTCAGTACCCTGAAACAGCTTTGAGATCATTGTTGGACAAGCGCAATGTTCCACTCAACCACGATCAATGACATTTTATAGTCGCTGAACTCTTCAAGTCAGAGTGATTCACTGAACCCTTTTAATGTGGAAACTCTGGAATACATTACTGACATTAAATGAACTTATATCTGATTTTTAATTGAAGTCCTTTTTTTTTTTTCCTGGCACTTGTGACATAACTTAAGTAAGTAACCTCTCTGACCCTTGAAGGCATATTGAACCAACAGTGGCTGCTGGTCACACTTTCCTCAGTGTCTTTAATTGTTTAGGAAGCTGACTAAGTGTTATAATAAAAACGTTGTATTATGTTGTTCTGCCACTGTGCTGTATAGCATGTCAGTGGGTACAGTGAGTCACCCCTGACGTTAGATATAACGTTGGAATCACAATAAAAACACAAAGCACCGTTATAACATTGTAAATATGCATTTATTCAGGCTAGCATGTTTGTTTTTTTTACGCTAACGTTACCCTTTAGTTTCTCCGGCACAGTCCGACTTGCTAGCTTGATCATTTAAGCTTTAAGAGCTAATGAAAAACTAGTGTTTTAGCTAACTTTTCAACTTAATTTTCCTCGGCTATAGCTAACGTTAAATGAAAAATTAAAAAAACAACAGTATTCAAATTAGAAACGTTTCTCAAATTAGGCATTGCAACAGTAAAAAAAATCACTTCGGACCTGCGGCTAAGGTAACTGCGCAAAAGTTGCCCTACGCTAGTTTGTAAACCTATAAGAAACACTAGCTAACGTTACATTCGCACAGACACCAATATAATACATGTAATGTATTCAGTTATTAAAAGTAGACAACCTGTTGCTTGTCGGTAAACTAGTCTGAACTCAGAACAGCATCCAGTTTCAGCACAGTGTGATAGAATAAAAAAAGTTACCTTAACGTAGATTTAAAAAAAAAAAAAAGAATAAAAAAAACAACAGCTATGGTCTGTGAAAATGGCTAAGCTCCGGCTGAGTGCGTCCACTGTGTATCCAGACGGCTCTGCTGTGGTTCAGAGGAAGATTTTACTACACTGACGCTGCAATGCCACATACTCCACATATTTAAAGTTTCAGTGGAAGGAGGGGTTTCGAGGGGCGTGAACTCAACACTGCTGCCTTCAGGTGCTGTCCGAAATTATGAAAAATTTTGACAATGAACCATTGCTGCACTCAAGGAAAGTGCTTCTATAGGCCTTGGCAAGTGGCCGACTTGTTCACATGAGAATTTAATTTAATTTAAAAAAAAAGGTCTTGCCGTACAGTGGCAGCCTTGGTGGTTATAAAGGGGTTATAGGCAAGGCAGCTCTATTTATATAGCACATTTCAAACACAGAGGCCACTCAAAGTGCTTTACATAGGCAAACGAAGAAAAGCATTAGAATACATACAAAACAGTTCTTTGGGACAGATCATTAAATGCAGACTGCAGGATTGCCTTTTAGCACCTAAATGACTCTGCTCCAACCTCAAGGACACATTTTCTGACGGCTCCTGTGGTTGGATCTATCACTGCAGGGAGCTGATGATGAATGCAGGATCGCTGACTGCGAGGCATGCAGTGAGTGCCACTTTCTTGCGCTTAACGTGCATAAAGCTCAAGAACTTGCTGTGGATTTCTGCAAGGTGAAGGAACTTGTCCTTCCTGTCAGGATCAAAGGCAGTGGGGACAGTAGACTCTTTCAGAAAGCCCACCTGGGTTTACACTTTTTTGGGGGCAGCAGTGTGCATCCATGTGTGCATGCATGTATCTTATGACCAAACTTGCAGTTGTCCTGCCCCCTGCTGGACGCAGACTGTAATAAATGATGGCTTGTAAGCAGGGAAATGTTTGGTGCAGGGAGAAAAGCCTAAAGCGGGTGGGTGGGTGGAGGGGGGGTATTACAACAATATTAATCATATAACTATAACTATGCTCAACAGACTATACTGTTGCAGTGGCACAACGCAGCCAGACCATCCTGATAATAACTTTGAACATAGAGCATGGCTGACGTCTGTGATCCAAATGAAAAAGGACAGACAACACAGTGTTTTACTGTGGAAATTAGGCACACGGAAAAGTCACGCCTTGGTGCATCATGACCACTGCAATTCCCTGAAATGTAAATGTATACACAACACCATTCCTTTAGGCTTTCGCAATTCTCTCCTGCTTTTTATGCCAAAATTGGAGCCAGCTGCATTTTAAATTAGAGTTAACAAAACACTTTAATATCAAGGTGAAAACATTTTTTTTTTGGGAGGGGAGGGGTGGGTTATTATAGGTGAGTGACA
This sequence comes from Enoplosus armatus, assembly GCF_043641665.1. Taxonomy (NCBI): domain Eukaryota; kingdom Metazoa; phylum Chordata; class Actinopteri; order Centrarchiformes; family Enoplosidae; genus Enoplosus; species Enoplosus armatus. The sequence continues at coordinate 15,070,644 of NC_092201.1, read as the reverse complement.
GAAGCTGTGCTTCACATTTTAAAACTTTAAGCTGACACTGTTGCAGGGCCGCACAATGAGGGGGCAAGCGTTGCTCCAGCATCACATAAACTCTGCTGCTTGCGACCTCTAGCTTCCATGACCGCTCTCATGGCGTCACTACATGTCCTCACCGCAGCAGTGAAGCTGCATGGCGGCACTGGGAGCAGACTGGCATGATTAATTAAATGTAATTAAAAAGGTTAAACCATAAAACAAACCCCTCTTAAGGCTAGGCTTGAATTATGCCTAATTTAAGACGCAGGCAAATCTGGTTTTCAGCTAAACCAACTTGGGTCATTGGGTCTCCTGCTGTTAGAATGTCATCTGCAGTGAGGGCGCTGCAGAGGGGAAACAGACAGTACCCCGCACTGTCGCCAAGAAACCTCAGCTTCATTATTTTTCAATCATGCTATTCATTTAGAAAGGTCCATAACAATAGAGCGCTTGATGGAGGAATATTAAATTGGCTTCATGTTGTAAGCACTAATCTCGAACATAGCTTCTTCAGACTGACGCCTGTTAAATTTCAGCATCATTCTGGTCAAAATGGATGATGTCAAGGCCAATTACTGTGAATGTAGATCAGACCATGTTCACAATAGCTGGGAAATATATATGAGATGGTCATTTTTGGACATAAAATGGAGCCATCATTTCTTTAGTGACCAGATTACGTGCAGATATTAGACAGTGCAGTGCTGTGAAAGGCATTTTTCTCTATTGTCTGTTTTTCACAATGAATAGAATTGGATGTATTGACAAAATATGTATTAGACAAAGGCAATCTGGGTGACACATTACACATTTTTTAAAAAGTGATTATCTCATTTAGTTAAGTAACAAAGGTATCCGAGACCCACATCGCTCATGTGAAAACAGTTTGGCCCATTTCTCTGTCAGCCAATTAACCTCGTTTGACTGTTAATTACATTCAGCTGATTGAACACAAAAGAGATCCCCAAAGGAAATGTGAAAAGGGAATATGTTGTATATCAGTCTAGAAGGGGCCATTTCTAAAACTCAGAGACTGCACAGAATCACAAAATGCAAAATTGAGAAACCACAGATTGTGACTCTTCTCAGGATTTCTCCAAGGGCGCAGCGACAACTCAAGGAAGTCTCAGTGGAGCCCAGGAGAGCATTTAAAGAGGCGCAGGCCTCTCAAGCTTCAGCTAAGGTCAGTGTTTATGACTCCATAATCACACAGAGACTGGGCTAAAATGGGATTTGTGGCAGAATAGGAAGATGGAAACCACTACTAACCAAAAGAACTATACAGGTGGGTGATATATCAATCCCCAAAAAGGACCTGAATGCTCCCTAAGGCCTTTGGTCTATGGACAAACGAGTCAAAAGTGTAACTTTTTCATTAACAGTTATATCTACTGTACAGCAAATAGAACCCATAGGGCCCATATTTAACAACAAAGTGACACGTTAACTTAAGTGCAAGATTCAAGTAAAATCCTTCACTTTTTACTCAAATTTCTTAGGATTTATGACTTACAGATGTCTCTAAATTGGTTAAGATCAGATCCTAGATCAATGCAGCACAGAAAGAGCGGCCAACACACATCTTCTGAGATGTTTTAGAGCGAATGTACTGGACTGACTTTTGGGCAGGTCCCAACCAAACTGAGACGCAGAGCCTGAAAAAAATACATGCATCTGAGGTGAAGGCTGATATCAAATTATAGGAAGTGTTAGCGGCATTAGTAATATTCACTTCAGTAAGAGCTAATAAAGGCAAAGTTTCACAAATCTGGCAACACACCGGGGTTTAATAAGCCTAATAGTGTAATTCAGAAAGAATTTCTGGCAGCAGAAACTAAGCAGTAATAAAAACAAAATAACAGATTGACGCAGGTAGTGCGGCAGCTCCCCTTGCCCTTATATAGATGCGAAGGCTTGAGGTGAATCCCAGAGTTGAGCCGCAGCTAAATGAACGGAAATGAAGGGAGTGGGTTTTTTTTTTTTTTTTAACCAAAAATAAAATGTTGAGCCTGCAGAGGGAAATCAAAGGTGCTTGCTCTTATAAAACAATAATGGGGCGGATTATGGTACTTTTAAAGGATAGCGGGTACACAAAACTACATGTTTTTCAGATGTGATCCTCTGTATTCTAGAGACATTGTATATGGAGGACTTCAGCTGTTCATGTTTTCCCCCCATAAATGGACATATAGCCCCTTTTGTAAAGGAAAGAGAACATGAACTGAAGTATTTTGAAGTCATTTGACGCAAGTTGTTCTCTTGTATCACTCTGGGCCCTCAGGAATCTGGATCTGCTGACATTCAGCGATTTCTAAACCACATACGTGATGTTTCAGATGTAAACACACAAACACTGGCAGTCAATTTACGGTGGGCTCCTTTGGTTTTGGAGCCAAATGAAAGAAGGTGTCGCATTGATTTTTGGTGGGGGTCAACACTTCTAAGCCCACAGGACAATTCATGCTCAATGGATGCTCTCGAACATATCGCTGCATGTGAACGTCCCACGTATTCTGGCCGCTGCTGTGTGGTACTAGTAGTAGTAACAGTAGTAGTACTACTCGGTACTGTTTTGTTGATTTGCAGGTAAAAAAAAAACCCAAAACATCCAGATGTCTTGGTAAAATGCTTAACTACTAACTACTAAATACTGTTGAAATTACAGTTGTATGTAAGCTAGACATGGCTGTTTCCCCCTGCCTCCATGTCGTTATGCTAAGCTAAGTTAACCACTCCCTGGCTCTAGCTAATTTAACTAATTTCCTAATATAATACTAAAAAATACCAAACTATTGCTTTAAATCACTATAATTCACGGCGAGACTTAAGTATATGTTGAAAGAAATTTGTGGAGTAATGTTGAACAAACTGTTGTGTGTCTGAAACGCTGTCACCTTTTCGTCAAATGTAGACACAGTTCTCAACGCCACCCGCCATTTTCATGTATCCTTGTTGTTCACACAGACGCCAGAGAGAGAGAGAGAGAGAGAGAGAGAGAGGCCAGGCAGGGACAGGTAGGCATGTTCACCCTGAGCTGTTACCTCAGAGAGCACGTCCTTCTGAGTAGAGCGTCGTTTTAAACCCGGTTCTACCACTTTCCAAATCAAACCTACAGCCTTGGTTACTGGTAATATGTTAGTTGTAGTAAGTAGTTCTATCAGTTATTGTGCGGTAGCAGCCATAAGTAGTAGTTAGTGGTGTTAATCTAGGAGTGCTAGCTAGCAGCAGTAGCATGGCTGAGCTAGCACTGGTAGGTGTTGGAGTAGCAGTAGCAGCAATGTAGTAGTAGAACTAGCAATAGTTAGTGGCATAGTAGTTCTAATAGTAGTAGTAGTAACTAGCAATAGTTAGTGGCATAGTAGTTGTAGTACTAGTAGTATAAGTAGCAATAGTTAGTGGCATAATAGTTCTAATAGTAGTAGTAGTAACTAGCAATAGTTAGTGGCATAGTAGTTCTAGTACTAGTAGAACTAGCAATAGTTAGTGGCATAATAGTTCTAGTAGTAGTAGTAACTAGCAATAGTTAGTGGCATAGTAGTTCTAGTAGTAGTAGTAACTAGCAATAGTTAGTGGCATAGTAGTTGTAGTACTAGTAGTATAAGTAGCAATAGTTAGTGGCATAATAGTTCTAATAGTAGTAGTAGTAACTAGCAATAGTTAGTGGCATAGTAGTTCTAGTACTAGTAGAACTAGCAATAGTTAGTGGCATAATAGTTCTAGTAGTAGTAGTAACTAGCAATAGTTAGTGGCATAGTAGTTCTAGTAGTAGTAGTAACTAGCAATAGTTAGTGGCATAGTAGTTGTAGTACTAGTAGAACTAGCAATAGTTAGTGGCATAATAGTTCTAGTAGTAGTAGTAACTAGCAATAGTTAGTGGCATAGTAGTTCTAGTAGTAGTAGTAACTAGCAATAGTTAGTGGCATAGTAGTTGTAGTACTAGTAGAACTAGCAATAGTTAGTGGCATAATAGTTCTAGTAGTAGTAGTAACTAGCAATAGTTAGTGGCATAGTAGTTCTAGTACTAGTAGTATAAGTAGCAATAGTTAGTGGCATAGTAGTTCTAGTAGTAGTAGTAACTAGCAATAGTTAGTGGCATAATAGTTCTAATAGTAGTAGTAGTAACTAGCAATAGTTAGTGGCATAGTAGTTCTAGTAGTAGTAGTAACTAGCAATAGTTAGTGGCATAATAGTTCTAATAGTAGTAGTAGTAACTAGCAATAGTTAGTGGCATAGTAGTTCTAGTACTAGTAGAACTAGCAATAGTTAGTGGCATAATAGTTCTAGTAGTAGTAGTAACTAGCAATAGTTAGTGGCATAGTAGTTCTAGTACTAGTAGTATAAGTAGCAATAGTTAGTGGCATAATAATTCTAGTAGTAGTAGTAGTAGTAGTAGAACAGGCGGCAACAATAGAAGGGTAGTAAGTTAGCATTATACAGTAGTATCACTAGTATCTATTGTAGTAGGAGTTTCAGTAGTTATAGTAGGAATACCAGTAGTAGTGGTGTGTATTTTAAAACTAATTGTTCTGTTGTGAACGTGTTTTTTCATTGGCCGGAGCAGACACTTGGCGAACACTATCTGTCTATATAAACTTAATGGTCCCATCTGCTGAGGTTTAGTGTCATAAATGGCTGGCAGGGGCCAAACACATCTATTGGCAGCTCCCTCTGCTCAGTTTTAGCGCTGATATAAAAGCTCTGATTAGATGTTTATGTCCTCAGACAGATGGTGTGTGTGTGACTCGATCAGCATGCCCTGACCCTGAGATCACACGTGATACACTTGAATGTTTCTCTCCCCAAATGGAATTTCATTCATTATAAATAAGGATCTAACCCCAGCTCATTGATGCATTTACTGCACGTGTCATTTGAATTTGAACCGCCTTTCTGCTTTTCCACTCTCGAATCTAAGCAATGAATCTGTTGTAAAAAACGCATATTATAATACTGTGGCTTCACCCAGATCATCAATTCCATCTTGTGTTTAATGTGTACAGCGCCGCAGTTTTGCAGCAACAGGAATTGTGTTACAGATGAAGTGTGTCATCTGACCACATTAGCATGGCTTGCCTCCATCTGCTGAGACATTCTGAATTGGACTCTGAATTATTGGTGGCATCTGTAAAATGTGTAAATTGGTAAACTGAAGCCATTTGTAAATATGTCAACAGTTGGATTGCCATCTTTGTGGCAAAATGTGGGCAAAATTTACATTAAAAGAATTATTGTTTTCTTTTTTTAAATTTCTGCTGTGGGGAGGTCATTTTACCTTTGAAAACCCAGGATTATATTAGTAAATGATTGGCAAAAACAGTCACAAATTCCTTCAAATTAAAGCACACACATGACAAAGCTGGTCAGCGTCATATATTTTTAATCAAAGTTTGTGAAAGTCATACAGAAGAAAACCAGTTTGGCCCATAACTACAGAGAGCAGAGCTACAGTGAAGGAACAGCCCCATGTTTGGTAAAAGTTAGACACTACTACTAAAACTAGCAGTGCAATAATTATTTTAAAAACAGTATCTAACATTCCGCATGTGAAAGTATAAATGACACTGAAAACAATGCACAAAAAATAATTACAGACATAAAACTGTACATTAATGACTACACATCCACTGGTCAGAGTGGTTTATCTGCGCACCCTTTGGTGTGACATAGCTAAGCTCTCCTGAATGACTCCCGTACAAAAGCACCAATATTTTGGCTGGGTTGTCTGGAGGTAAGATGATGCTAATCCCTGGACAACCTGAGAAAATCTGTACTGAGGCAACGACTCTCTTGTCTCAGTGAGGTGCCTTTTAAGTAAGGCACTTAACCCCCCCCCCCCCCCCCCAACTGTACCAGCCAACAAGAGAAGTGTGGACAAACTGGGAATGAATGTGGAGACAGCATATAAACTCAGTCTACTTTCCCTAGATAAATAAAAAAAAAACTTTACAGTACTCTGATATCTCTCCAAGATCCACTTCTAGTTAAGTCATATTCAAGTACCTGAGAGCATCACATGTCACACATGTTTGGTGTTTAACCATTAAGCACTATGGTTGCAGATACTCCGTGAAAACATACACAGCACCAGTAACATTGGTCTTCCTGATGAGTCCATGAAATGTAAACATTTAAGGCTTTAGTGATTTTCTCCTCACAGTAATGTCTGAAATGAGCCGAGAGGATTGTCAGCTAATAGATTTCCTATTGAACCTTGATAATGTAACAAAACCTGAAGGGGCCGACTAAAGACAATCACTTCAATATTAGACATACATTCGTCAAATACTTAGTGCTAAAAAAAAAGTTAATGTTCCATTACAGACCCTGTAATCGACATATATTAGCTAAAATATAAATAGCAATTGCGCTAGGATACACAAGTGATGGGGGGAATTAGGTAGCTTGATCCTGTCTGAGAGGGGGAAAAAAAATTAAGGCTGAAATACAAAATACAACAGTGGCTGACTCCCACCACAGGAGGGCACTGTTACATTGGCAATACTGCTTCACTCATTCACTCTGAAATCTAGTGTCCCATAATTGAACCATGAGGCACATGTGAACTGTTAACATAACGACCAATACCGGAAGAGATTCATTTAAAAATGAGATTCCCACCATTAGCAAAATGTGAGACATCTTTCTCTGCTTTCCCAAACAGAAATGTTTCATATTTTAGGAAAGCGTTCCATTTTACGTCTCAGCAAACCCTTAATTCATTCATAATAAACGAACAAAGCACCAGTGGTTTGAAACCATATTTTTTTAACTTCTAGGATCAACACCGGAGTGTTAAAACAGCATCTCCTCAGGCGTCTAACTGGCCGGAGGGTGGCCAACGTCCAGTCTCCTCTGTGCGGAGCCTCTCTTTCGGGCCGCCGGCACAGCACTGACTACACTTCCCAGCGTGCCTGGGGTCTGGAAGAAAGCCTTGGAAGCAGACGGCGTGGTTTCCTTCGGAGTATGTGGAGTCTGCGAAGGCAGAGAGAGAGATGTTAGATGGGAGAACATTTAGTTTCATTATTGCCATGTATTGTGGGGATTAGGGAGCATTTTCTCAAGTCTCTTTGACGTGCGTTCAAGGACTCTCAGATGTCAAAAAGCTCTTTATAGCTGACTTGTGTTAGAAAATGAAAAACAATGCAACTATGGATGACATGAAGAAGGATGTGAATTGGGTTTCTTTTGCTGTTAAAAACAATGTTGTTTCTAACGCTGCAGTAATTTGCCATCCAGCAGGTCGTTTAAAAAAACACCACTGTTTGAGAAGAGCAGTGCTGGCAGACTGCGTTGGGTTTTTGCAGACAAGAACATTAATCCCTGTTTAACAACTTGGAGATTAATCAGTTTGAACCGCTGTTGCACACAAAAAGTGTCTAAATGAGTAAATGAGGGGGAAACCTTCCACAAAACAGATGCCACACTTGCTTTTCGTGTCAAGCTGTGCTGTGGCATTTTGCAAGAGCCTGATATTAGAAAGGTCACGTGTCATTATGAAGGCAAATACTGGTGACGTTAATGAGCTTTTAGAGCAGAGATCTGTGTGTGTGTTTGGGGAGGGCTACAATAGAGGAGAAAGCTCTTACCAGTGGTTCTGGTGTATTGATGCTGATGGTCTGACGTGGTCCTGAGGGAGAATGTGGAGCGCCTGCTGCCGACCCGTACAGCCTGATTGGTTCTGGGGTGGACGGCGACGGAACCGGGGACCCAATGATCTCTGGCGCTGCTGCCAGGCCGTACGGCGCCGCCCCCACCATAAAGTGGGCAGGTGACATGACAGCAGGAAGGCTGAAGCTCAGTTTGTTGGCGGCGTTAGAGCCTTGCTGTTGTAGGCTGCTTGCCACCAGGGGGTAGTGGGGGAGGGCCGCAGAGGGCACCAGGACGTAGGGCACCGCCAGGGTGGGAACACTGCTGGGGGGAAGTGCTAGACTGGCGGGTGGCTGGCCGGCAGAGAGGAGGAAGTTGAGGCTGTTCAGACCTGGAAAAGACAGATCATAAGCAAATTTTATAAAATATGGACTACACTGTTAGGAAGTAGAAGTCACCTGACCTGTCAGCTGACCTGTCTTGATTAACTGTCTCACCATTCTTTGTTTGACCCCCATGAGGTGATTACATTTAAGTGACTATTTACTTGAATCCATATTTTATCTTTACCTATGTAATAATACTGTCCTATTGTTGACAAATGACTCAGTGTGATGTCATGTCTTTGTAGATCGACCAAACACCTGATAACTGAGAACAAATCCCAGCTGAACCTGAACATTTGGTGAGTCTTTGGTGAGTCTTGTGCAGACAGACACCTTCCTATATCTTTACAGCACATTTTGCTGTTACTTTTTAGATATGCTTTGACCAAGACTATTGGTTTGACTGTGGTACAGCAAAGAGGGGCATGTTCTTTCAAAAGCAGCATATACTTCTTCAACTTCAAAAACAGGGCAGTATTTTACCCTTAACTGTAATCGATTAGATGTTGTCCTGCAGTCAGCCAGTGTTTTGTATGACTGGATTGTAAACTCTGCTTTCTTGTAAAAATGACAGTTTACCCAACTCACTCTTTTACTTATTTAATTATTCCCAAAGGTAGCAAAACTAATACTGTATTGTGTGCCTTCTAAATAAACTCCAGTCTTTATGGGATTTTCTTCATATACAGTCTCTTGTAATATTGTGTCAGTCGTAATAAAAGGATTTCTATCTCCCAGAAGATGTGCAACACTGATTTCTGCTCAAAAAAGGCTGTACTTTTCCAATTGCAATAAAGAAGAAATGTTTAATGGAGCAGATAAGTGTTGTGAGTCCTTTTGGAAGATAGAAATAAGTGTTTTCTTTGGAAGATATGTGTGCGTGTGCTTTTGATACTTAAACCTGGATAATATGCTAAATATTCTATGTATTGTGGAAAATATACCTGCATTGTTGGGTACATAGAGGTAGTGCGATGGCTGGGCAGCGGGCTCACTGCTGCCGTTGCCACCTAGACTCTCATCCTGCTCTCTGGAGAGGCCTGCTGGGCAGCTGGGGGACGTCCTGGTGTTGATACCCCTTTGTGAACACTCTGCTGCTTCCCTGTGAGGTTCAGCTCTCATCTGGAAGGAAAAAAAGAGAGACGCTGGGAATAAATCAACCTGGACCTGATGATGGACATATAAAATAGAGGAGTTCTTATCTTAATCCACATTTCTAATGGCTTTTCCAATTATCAAAAACTCTACACATAACTAATATTGTAAGTTTTACACCAGGAATGAGTTAACCTCATCAGCAAGCGTGTAGAATTTTATATTTTCAATTTAACAGTCCGCTATCCAGAATTACTGAGAGGATCTTGTGATTGTGGATGCTAAAAAAAATGCTGTTCTCGGTCAATCTTGACCAATCTTGACCAAAATGAGAACAGTGATGAATATTAAACACTAATCTTTCTCTGTAAACGTTTTAGACACCTCACCTGGTCATATTCCTCTAACCCAGATGTCCCCTTCTTCTTCACCACCGTTCCTTCTTCTTCCCTTTCCTCCCTCCTTCTCTTCCTCCCCTCCTCAGACTCCAATCTGGGCGACCTCTGACCTTCAGGCTTGTCTGGCGCCCTGTACAACATGACCACCGAGGGCTGGGACAGGCTGGGCAGGTAGGCCAAGCAGTGGGGAGAGGAGGAAGATGTGAAGAGGAACTCTGGGTGGGGGGAAGGTGCCCGCAGGGTGGGACGGGTGGAGGACGGAGGCAGCGGGCTGCTGCTACCAGTGGGGGCCTGCAGTGCGGCGCCTGGGCGGTTACTGCAGGGAAACAAGAAAGTTAGGGTTACTTAGTACGTAACAATCAATCAATGAAGTTTTGTTTAGCTTGACGCTGTACACAAAATGTAGCAGCAGCACGTTTTGCAACATGCAGCTCTGCAAACTCCACCCAGGGAGGAGTTTGGACTTTTTAGGCACCAGGAACTATGGGAGAAGAATTCCTGGCTCCCAACGGTCATAACACAGTAAGGTTCCTGAACCCCTGGAAAAGTTTCCGTGGTAGAAACGGGGCGAGCATGTCCCTCTGATCTCTCTCACTGATGTGCAGACTTCTAACTGGCCGCCTCCCAGCTACGAACCTCCAACTCTTATCCTGTGGGCTACCACTGCCTCTGGTGCATTTTGACCCAGCTTCGTGTCTAAAATATTCCTTTTCAACACACACTTCTATGTCCTATTATCTCTCTCCCTCCAAAAACACTTAACAGCCGCAGCCTTGAGGCAGCTGTGGTTTGGCCCAACGAGCAGGCCAACCACAGAAATAACATGAACTACTGTGTGCCGTATCTACGGAGCCAACGCACACATTCATAAGAGACGAAAGCGATTCATGTGCACGGCGGCCGGCTCGCGTTACATGTAGCCGAAAGCGAAGCGCACCAGCCAATGCAAACACAGGCAGTGAGTGTGAAATATTGTGTATGAGAGACTGAGATTAAAAACCCCTTCAGAGAGTGGGGAGCCTTGGCATCTCATATCAATAGCTTTTAATGTCAAAATGAAAAGGTTTATCCATTTGGATGTAATCGTGGAGCTTCAGTCTGAGTTCATTTTGAGATGAAGAGTCTCTTCTATATCTAGATCTATTTTAGATCTAACCCAAGGGAATGCCAGGGTGTGCTTACAGACGGGCTAAGTGTGTGTGTGTGTGTGTGTGTATGTGTGTGTGTGTTAGTATTAACTCACTCAGTGCTGTTTCCAAACTGCAGTTGACACACTGCATTGTTGCCTGCAGTCTTTTTGGAATAATCCACAGGCTGGTTTGGCAGACCTGCAGTATGAGCAGAGCAAACCGTTCATCAGACAAGAATATAAAAAACGCTGTAAGGAATCGTTCTGTTTGGAAAAGTGTCTCTTACCAGTGGGCTCTCGTCGTGGACTGCTGGGTGCAGAGCTGACCTGCCGCTGGACGGCCACAGAAGTTGGTGTGATGTTGAAAGAGGCGTGGCGCGCCATCTTGGCTTTTCTGAGGTCCTGGCCCGCCATTGGCTGCGTGGCCTCAGGCAGAGTGACGTTCACAGTATTTCCTACATATGATGATAGTGAAAATGCAGTTATTGGCCATAAATCTGCCATTTGACACCTGACAGATTACAGAGAGGCATCTTAGTCACTGTCACCAGAGGTCTTTGAAAGGGGTCAGGAGTCTCAGAACTACTTTTGTATAGTTAACAAAGTTAAGTCTGTAATTCTTACCAGCATTTCCAGAGTGTTTGAATTCAACAGGGCCGAGCCACTTGAAGGCCGGCTTCCTGCCTCTCTGCTCGCGGACATGGACCTTCTTTATGAGGCCCAGGCTGGTCAGCACATTTGCAATGTCGTACAGTCGTCGCACCTTAGCTGAGGACACAAGGGATGATTAGTTTTGATGAAACAGAAGACACATGATTTGCATTACAGGACGTGTCCTTCTTACTTTTGTACTTGCTGTGGCTCGAGGAGTCCTGGCTCTCCTCGATGAGGATCTTTGCTGCTGCGTCCAGAGTAACGGTCTGAGTTTTGGACACCAGGAACAGCATGACAAACTTCTGACTCATGATGCGCAGAGATTTGTCTTTCCTGTTGCCGGCAGCTACAAATAACAGCAACACACAAGTACGTCAAGACTACTGCAGTCACAGGAATCTACATTATATCAGATGACCTTTATTAATAGCCAGTGAAAATTGGGTCATTGCAGGAGCATGGAATAATAATTAATGTGTAACAACATCTCTCCCCACTTACGTAAATACCTGCAATAATTAAATTTTAAAGCTGTGAAATGTACATTAAATCTTAATCAGATTGCAGCCATACTTGTGGTTCACTAAACACTCTGTTAGCTATTAAACGCAGACACATCTGTAGGAGGTTTTATTTAACAAGAGTCTTGATTTTTCCCATTTCACAGGAAAACCAACACAAGGCGGAGACAAATCGTAGGAATATAAATATAAAGCACCACTGTCTGACTGTTCAAAGCTTATTCTAAACTTAGCATCCTGAACCTTTTTGTAGATTAGAAAGTTTATGTTTAAGTTTAATGTTTTGAGGGATGGTGCAGTGGTTTACCACACTACCTCTTGGTCTAATGGTTGTGGTATGGCAAGTTAGATATGGTGTCATTCATCAAAATCCTTAAATTCAGAAAATAAACATCAAGTCCTCTAATGCCATGTTTGCAGTGTCAACCTTCCAAGTTGCACCCTTCATATTATATATCGTAATATCCTCTGATCATCAACTATGAGATTATTAACGCTTAAGTGTGCAGCTGCTGTCTTAATAACACCATTTCAGTTGTAGGTGTTTGTTGTGATGACAGCTATTATGTGTAATTATATTGCCTGCGGTCATCAAATTCAACCAGGCACAACACCACCAGCAGACATTAACCAATTAATGGACTGTCGCCAGGCTTTACCTTTTGTAAACTACCTCTTTTGTCTTGTGTGGTTTTATTATCCAGCCACACGGACATGTCAACACACTCACACCCTCTTAATGAAAATCTGCGTGCATATGTGAGGAGGTAGGATTGCTATGGAAACCAGGCTTGTATTCACTCCTGTGGGTTTGAGGGTGAAGGGAATGATCATTTGGCTGTAGTGTTAATTTGGTGGCAGCTGCTCCTGAGATGAAACCTCCACTTAATGTTTTACATGCGCTGCATTAAACTGATCCTTATCCTGTAAGTGCAACAATAAACTCCTTTATCGCCACCATTAAAGCAGCCAGTGGTAAAGACATGCAAAGGTGCTAGAAAAAGAAGAAAATGAGGGAAGAAGAACTAGCAGAATCACTTGTCTAAAAGGTCTAAACACTCTTAATTTATCTTAGTTCACTACCGTTGCCAGCGTCTCCTTCCACTCCATCGTCCTCGCGCCCCGGGCCGGCCTCCCTGGCCACCTCCATCTGGAGGTGGTAGCCCTGTTGCCGACCCCTCCGCTGCAGCTCCTCCAGCGTGGCCTCCAGCCGCCGCCGGCCATACCAGGTGTAGCTGTTCTTGGCTATCCGACCCACGATCATGAGGGACTCCAGCACGTTGACGATGTCGTAGATGCGCCGCCGCTCCACTCCTGGCAATTTGAGTGCGAGAGTAGAGAAATTACCCCCCCATTCTTGGAAAATGTAAATAAATAAAAACTCATCAAATGGTCAGTGTGTGGCAATGTAAAATGAACAAACATTATAAAACCCTTTACTGGCTCTTACCAAGATTGGTCGCCACCTCATCCAGTGAGATCCAGATGGGGATGTGTGGTGGCGGGTAATCAGGGTAGAGGGCCAGGAACTTCTGGCACAGCAGACCCAGACTCTTCTGCTTCCTGCTGGGCTTTTTGTCGGTGTCGTCCTCTTCCTCCGCGGCTTCAAACTGGACACACACATAAATAGATAAATCATAAACATGCATCCTGTGTTTTGCCACAATCTAAAGAATTTCACACTGGCTAAGGGGACCACCTTCATCCAGAGTTACAGTGAAAGTGTGATGCTTTTGGCTTATTTAGCACACACACCTCAGTTCAGCGCCTTTTAAGTAGCTTTTTATGCAACATGTCTTCAAGGGCACGCATTTTAGAAAATAATTTAATCCGATATGGCTGGAAAAACCTTCGCATCGGATTTAGCAAATAATCGTATCACAAAAGCTCAGGGCGATTTAGCCTCCAGCTGCCATTTTCAATACAATATGACTTTATTTATGAGGCATAACTGAGTGATTGTAACTCACTATCTTGAGAGTTCAGCTGCTAATGTGAGTAAAGTGAGGGGGAACGTGTTTACTCCCTGGACTTTTAAGATTCTGGGTTCCTCTGAGAGCTTTTCCCAAATCAAACTAATAAGCAATAGCTGCAACCAAACTGATTACTCCCCAGAGGGCAACACAAAACATAATTTTCAGACAGAAAGAAGTAAACTGAGACCTCATTAAATGCCCTATTGATTATTTTATGTATTATTCAATTACATCGTTTGGCAGATGCTCAAATTACACATACCTGACAAGAGTCTTCCACCTCTGCGTCCTCCGCCACAGCATCTGGACTCGCCGGCTTGTCCTTCTCATTCTCTATGGGTCTAAACAGCACCTTTTTCATCTCTCGGTCTCGGATGTCCGGGCTCGCTGCGCTGATCAGCATCTTCAGATTGGCCGTGGGCGTCCAGGGTTCAGCCAGGGCTGTGTGTTTGATGGGGGTGATATGGGCCAGGTCAGGGGTGGCGCCCTTCCTGTTCATCAGCAAAGCCGGGGCGGTGGATTCGGCAGATTTCAGCGGTGTGGACCTTCTCCTCTCTGTGCAGATATTTTCCTGTGATGGATAAAAATTGTGTTGTTGTGTTAGCGGATGTTTTGCCTGCAGTGTTACAACTGTTTAGTTGAGGTTTCTTACATTTGCTTATACCAGGTGAATTTCAAGGACTCAAAATGGGCATTTTTTGGAGCAAAACTACGACATGTAACTCTGCTGCCAAATCTCCATCACAGGGTTTTATTCAGGAAGTCAAATGTTCACACTAGGACAGCGAGACCTGAGGCATGTGAATTAATTTGGGTGTTAACAAGAAATCAAGTACTTTCAAACAAATCCACTGATTTGTCAACAGTTCAAGGTCTTGTTTTACCCCCCCCCCCCTTCTGATTGACTACTTTCCCACTTTCTCTCATGAAAACATTGCTGCTTAAAGCCAAAATCCACCCTAGCCTAGCCCATAGCTTCTAACCTTATCTCAGTCTTAACATGCCACCAGATGACTCTCTCTGATCAGACTGATCCTGCAGCTCTCCTTCAGTTGCATCACATTAAAAGCTGCCACACTGCTCGGACCACACCTAAGGTCAAGCAGTGAGTTAGGTCCAAATTACCTTTTGTTCACTTTGGCCCCCATCCTCCCCCGGCTCCACCGTGAAACTTTTCTTGGGACTTGTGAGGTCTTTCAGTGCTAGACATTCAACTTCCATCTGGGAAAACTGCAGTCCAAAAAAAAAAGTAAAGACGTAACTATAATATTGAATGTCAGAAATAGGATTACCGGACTAATATGAATATGAATGGGGAAGTTGAGGACATTTCAGCCATTACAGAAAACTCAGACGAGTGGTCAGCTGAATTTGGCGCAAAGAACATCAGCTAATTAGCCCTTAGCAAGCTAATGGCTGAAACTTAGCTAGCTATCAATTCCCCTCCTTAACAGTTGGGTTTATTGCTTGCACACAAACATACTGATCTACAGCTGATGTAGCAAGTTGAGAGCTGAATGTGTTATTACATGACGTTAATAAACTACGTTAATTCTAAGTTGTAACGTACGCTGTAGCGTCAACATTATTAACTTAGTAAAGGGACAATTCACTCAAATATGTCCATGCGTTTATGTGTGGCAAAGCCTGTGAAAGGGAATGGCTACGTTACATTACTGTGACTTATAGTCTTAAAGGCTAATTTAGTTTTAATTAGCTACTTAGCTAACGTTACTAGCTCAGCTGACCAGCATACCATTAGTGTTACAGCAAGTAGCAGTTAGGAAACCAATAGATGGAAATCACCATTCCTCACCTTTTGCTGCTATTGAATGAATGAAATATTTCAATGTGGCTCTGTGTCCGGTTTTACAGACGTGTCAGCGCGTAGTTTCTTCAGACCAACATAGCAGCTAATTTCCCTCTTCAAAATAAGCGGGCAAGTGCTCCTCAGCCTGTACCTCCAGTCCTCTGTGAGCCCTGTCCGATGGGCGGAAACTCTGCACTGTCCCGGGGAGACTTCGGCATCACCCGCTCGATGCTTGTTTTCTGGCGCTCTCAGGCATCTGGCTCACTCCAGCCAATCAGCGCCCAGGCGATTGGGTGCGTCATTCAGCTCCAGCCAGTCAGCGCTATATTGTTCGGGTACGCGCCTCAGCTTCTACCAATGGGCGTGGAAAACGGCCACGCCTCCGGAGTTATGTTGGCGGGGCAACCGGCGCGCTCTGTCCAAGCCTGAGGGGAGTTAATAAAACAAGACGAGGTCTCACTCTGCAACTATTTCCGGGTACAGCACCAGCAACGGCGGCAGGGAAACCCACGTAGTGTGGTCAGCAGTTTTAGGTCGTACATTTGGAACAGCTGACGCCTAATCAAAGAGCACTGTTAAATCCGATGTCAAAATGTACCCTAAAAAAATAACAATTCAAAATATGTTGTGAACACATGATGTCAACATTAATTGGTGGAAAAGTATTCTGTTGCGCTTGCTTTGTACAACGAGATTTTTCTGTGAATGAGTGACTCATCGTCGACATAGACGATCTTTGACTTTCAGCTGAGAGGTTTGGCTTGTCCCCCCTTCTTCGTCTCCCACTGTGACACCAGCGTCAAGTGCTAAAACCCCGCACCTAGAAACCCGCCGTTAATACCTTTAACCTAAGCACCCAGGCGTTGTCTTTGCGGCTGGCTGTAATTAGCTCCGAAGCAGAAACAGACAGATGGGAGGCCGGGGAGGGAGGGGGAGGGGGGGGGCACGAGTGGCGCTAATAGCACCTGGGCCACAGCGCGAAAAGTTGTGGGGGGAGAGAGAGCTCACTTTTTAGCAGACAGGGTCCCGCCCTGCATGCAAAGAGGCTGTCTGAGGACCAGCCCCAAGTAGTTGCATAATAGCCCTCAAAACATATAATCTGCCGCCAAACGCTATTCAACTCGGAAGGGGGGGGTTGCATTCATTTGAAATAGCCTACAGTAAATCTATGATACATTTTAGTAGGATTCTATAGTTAACCGTCCAAAACTATTACTACAAACAATAATCTAAAAGAATATTAAAGTGGATCCCTACTTTTTCACTGCAAGTTAAGTTGTAAGAATTCATGCATATTACCATACATTGTTATAGTAACAATGGTTTCCAATGTGTGGGGCCAGGACCCATAAAGAGGTGGGTCACTAGATGGTTAAAAGGATGAGCAAAAATCTGTATTAACAGTTTTGTTTGTTGTCCAGAATAATGGATGTGGCTCCTTTTCAGCAGTGTTTGTTTGTTTTTTAATACTTTGACCTGCTAAAGCTCTTATTGCTCATGACAGAAAAGGTTTGAGAACCGCTGGGCTAGGGGAGGCTATTGTGTTCAAGCCAGTCGTGTCCAGTTTTTTTATTTTATTTTGTCAAGTTCAAACTAAAGTCATCAGATTTTCAAACTTAAAGTTATCAGTCACAACTTGGAGTTCAGTAAGAAAATCTAAGAAATTACTTGACCTCAAATCGAGACTCGTGCCGGGCTCGTGATGAACAACATGCCAGAATTGGCCCAGTTACAGGTGTTGACACTGGCCCACTGTGCTACTAACTGGGGGCTAATTCCCAGCCCGCGTTCAGCTCCCCAAAACCTGTCCAGATCTGGCAGCTATATACGAACCAGTGACCGTTCATATTGGGTCCCTTGGTGCCAGAACACGGCCAACTGTGCCACACTCAGCCACTTTGCCCGAACTGGGTTGTATTATGTTATCATTCAGCTCAGATATTCTGTTTGCAGTGCCTGTTGTATAAGAATTGTTATTGTACCTAATTAGAGCATCAAATGAAACTGTAGCGTGTATCAGAAATGTTTAATTGCAGAGGTGCAGATGGCAGCTCTGTCTGTCAGCACTTGTGAATCTCTGATTAGGCCTACGTTAACAGCCGCTGATCAGCTATGTGAGCGCAGAGGAGATCACACGTTTGGTTAAGCCCTTGTTGTTTCATCTGATGTTTTCCTTTTTGTCTTTTGATTTTCTGCTTTTGAGCTCACAAGGGCTCGTTATGTCATTACACCCTCCATTACACACTCACAGAACACACAGGAATTTCTTTGTGTGAGTTTGAATCCAACTGGGGACACCCCCCCCCCCCCAAACTAACCACACCAAGAGGTTGAACAGCCAAAATCAAAAGAGAACTCTTAACTGAATGAAGTGTTAACAGATTTGTTTGTTGCCCAGAATAATGGACGTGGCATGGATGCTCCTTTTTCACCAGTGTTCTGTTTTGCATCTCAAACAGCATTGCACTTAAACTTTTATTGACCTGGTAAAGCTCGTTATTGCTCTTTGCTCCTTCACAGCTCAGTCTGACAATGTCTGTTTGGATAAGGCCGGCATCAACAACAGATTGTTCAGTTTCTACATCCTGTGCACTGCTCTAGCCACTAGTGAGTGAGCCACAGCCAGTCGGAGTTGCATTAGACGCCGCTAACATTAAGCTGGCTACACAAAAAGCACATATGTACAAGTATTGGACCTCCAAATGGGCACCTTTGCATAGCCTTGGCTTAACATGTGACTCATTTACTGTACTTTTCAATAGCTTTGGTTCAGTTTAAGTTTCAAGGGGCATAACTCTTAATGCAAAGCCACAATGACGTGCCAACATTTTCTTTTGTGCAAGCATTTCTCCAACATTGCTTTGGCGAGCAGCATTGCAACATAATTTGCAAATTATTTTCCAACTACTGCCATACAAATCAAATATAGTGGAAAGTGTATTGAGTGTTAGTATAATGCGATTTACCTGGAATTTTATATGCTTTCCAGCTATACGTTATAACTGTATCTTACTGTTTTTTTCTAGATGACCTTCCAAGTGACGTAAATATCTAAGTTTGATGTCTTGAATGCCTCTGTTCCGCTGCTCGGTGTTGCATATTGACCTTTTCCTCAAACTGCTCCCCTGGAAAACTGTCCCGATGCACGCTGAGCTCAGCGCAGACATTTTACAATATCTAAAACGTCTTACATGTGACATTGGCCTTTAGTAAAGGCTTCAAACACAATCTTAAGTTAGTTTCCCCAGATGTAGCCTGCCCTCTTGCACAATGTGTCTGTGCACTTTCAGATATTCTTGTTGAAATGACTAATTTTCTGCTCCATCTGATCTTTCAAATGTCACATTAATATATGTTACTCTGACTTTTCCACTCTTGGCAACAGTTGGTAAATGCTGCTATGAGACGTTTTGGGGCGCTTTTTAAGTGTCTGGAAGGGGAGGTCTCCAACATTGATCACATCAAAACAAAAAAATTCAAAGCAATAAATGCAGGGGGAGGGGGGCGGGCATCCTCATATGTTGAGAGATCTAACCAAATATTCTTGTAGAATCTATAAAATGCTATGAAAAGGACAGGTATTGACTTTTAGGCGTTCCCTAACCCTCACTGTATTTTCCACACTGGTGGCCCTTTGAGCTACAGCAGGATCCATCCTTCTGTCTTTATCACCGTCCGGATGGTGCCAAAACTTTTATGTGGGGCTTCGTAAAAGTAGAACCAGTGTCTGTATGTCTGCTGAGGACCAGGACGTAGCAGCAAGCACATATAGCATCTGTCATCAGTATACTAATAGCTAATAGTGCTAATAGAAGTGGGATGGATGGTGTTGTTGTAGTACAGAAGAACTTAAAGCTGCTCTTTAAATTTGCATGATGGTGCCTTTAAGAGGGGTAGTAAATATTAAACTTTGTTGATTCATTAATGTTTTCAAAGGTTTACTCTCTCTTGACTGTTATTTTAAATATGAAGGGTGGAAAAACATCCCAAAGCTCAATTCTTTAAAACATACAGAACATTTCTGAGAGTATATCAGAAACATGTTGTTTTTTTTCATTAGTAAACTCAAACCAAACATTTACTTGAGGCAGCAGAGGACTGTGTACCAGAACTGACCCGTCAAATGTGAATTCATGTCGGCCATATTGGCTAAAAGCCCAGCAGCCTTTCAAAGAAATCAATCAATTCTAATTGAAGGGGAAGATGCATTAGTGTACCTCTAAATGTTCCTTTCTACATTTTAGGCATTCGTCTAATGTTCTCATCCTGACCCACTTTAGTGAGGTAAATTACACTTCAATTTGTAGATCAGACACATGACGAGCCAGGAAGAAGAGAAATTTGCCGTTAACATTAGGCCAAGAGACAAATGTCGGGAAATAAAACCGACAGAAGAGACTAGGGATTGTTTTTATTCAAGAAGCTGCAATCTCTCTGACTGAGGATTACTAGGTTGCCCTGACATGTATCTGCCCCCAACTAGAAAGCATAATTAAAAAGATGACAATAGGCTGAAATCTTGGTAGAACAAGAGTCTGCAGCCATGGTAGCAGCACTGTGATGAAAGAGAAATAGTGAAAAATGCCCATCGCAATTTCCCTGGACCCAGTGGTCCAAAACCCAGCAAACAAGCTGGAACCAATATATTTTCGCCACTTCTGCTTCAAAAAAATCAAGCGATTAATTGACCATCGAAATGATTGCCGGTTATTCTTTCTAGTAATTATTTCAGCTCTAGTGTGCCTGTGCTGTGTTCTCAGCCGGGCAGGTTGGGACTTGCCCTTATCAAGTTGTCAGGGAATCAGCTGAAGCTGTTTGGGCCCCAACAGGCCCCAACAGCCAAAAGTGACTCCTCCTTTGTTCAATACTCGACTGTGATTGGCTGGTGAAGGCTTTGTGAGTCCTTAGATACCAATCTGACAATGAGTCGTCTGATCCATTCAGTTGATTTATACCCAAGTCAGTAGTGACAACCGCCGCTTATTTAGCACCACAAGTGTGGACAGAAATATTTACAGAATTATGTTGTGATGAGAAAATGTCCTCTCTGTGTGTCCAACACACAGGTGGTTCCATGACCTGCTCAGCATAGCTTAGCACGAAGACTAGAAGTCATCCTCTTCCTTGATCAGCAGAAAATGATTCGCTAACAAATGATTAGTCATTTAAGTAAAAAAAACAAAAACTCACTTGGTTCCAGGTTTCTTTTTGCTGGTTTTCTTCATCTTCTCTGACAGTAAACTAAATATCTTTGGGTTTTTAGTGTTGGTCAGACAAAACAAGCAGTTCAATTATGCCAACTTGAGAAATTGTGATGGGCCTTTCTTCTTCTTCTTCTTCTTCTTTTTTTTAAAAACCTTTTTGTAGACCAAACAATCAAGTGAGTAATAGAAAACAAGCAATGTAATCAATAATGGAAAGAACTGTTAGTTGCAGCCCTATAGCACTTCAAAGCACAAAACCTTTAACTAAACTTTGACAGTTTTATGTTTCTATGCTTGCAGCTCAGCTAGGGTGTGACCATGGGTGCTAAACACATTTCTGAGCTTGTAAATGATGAAAAATGTATTTACTTTTAATGTTTTCCAGAAGATGTGGTATGGTGTTGGTTTTAAAAGAAGAAAGCACCATTTCCACACTTGTAAAATCTCATCCCTTGCTTACATTCGACTGTATCAACTTACTATGAGGGCAGCGATGAGCTTCACTTCTCAGACATTACGGGTTATAGGCTTTATTATCTCTGCCAGGGTAGCAGGGCATCAACATTATAGTATAACAAAAAAACACAACACTGCCCCTCAAAGGTGAATAGCAGTAACTGCATTTAGCTTTCTTCAAGGTCAAGGTATAATGTACCTTTTTATGAACGTAGCTCCAGTGCATCTTGTCATTGCTCTGCGGGGTCAGAGGTCCTGGGTGTCCTGCTCAAGAACACTTTCAGGAAGTTGTACACAGGAGGTGAGGGAAATGACTCGATCTGTTGAAAGCTGTTCCTCCACCGGAATGAATCTTTGATAACCCCCCACCCCCTTGATTAATAGCCCACTTAACAGCACGGCTCTCCTGCCCCCCACCCCTTTGCTGTTTCTTCCTCGCCAAAGCATTTTCTCATAAAGCAGACAGAAGATCAATAGCACTTCCAAGTCTGATGGTGTTTTGATGTCTTCTTATTTCAATTAGATGAAGATGGACAGCTGGTGAATATCACCTTGGAATGTTGTTTTACTGTTGCAGTAATGAATCCCTCCCTCCCTCCCCTTCCTCTGTCTTGGTGTGACTCACTCAGTCACCAGGTCTCTGAAGTGCTTTGTTGACAAGTTGGGAAAAGAATTTAACTCCAGTCTCAATCTGGAGTGAAATATTAATTAAAGTAAATCTATTTGGGACAAAAGTGAAATGCAGTGAAACCTCCCAAGGGCAAAGCCATTTTCATATGTCAGTCGATACAATAGAAGTTCTCATTTACACCAACTCTATAAGCAACCACTGCCTTTGTTGTAATGGGGACTAATGGAGAATTGGTTTAGTGAAATGGAAAGTTTACGAATTTACAAATGACTAGAAATACTTGTGTAGTAGTGTAGCTCAGACATTTTGAGTTGAAAAGCATGTATTGTAAGTCGCAAGCATCAGCTAAAGAAATGTAATGAGTTTAAAAGAATACTCACATAAAACTGTTTCCAAACGGGGTGTGCGGCGATAAACTGTCTTATCCTCAGCTGCAGTTTCTAGTAGTTACAAAGTTAGCCAACCAATTAATGCAAGCTGTCTAATGATTAGCTCATTAACAAACTGACATTATCAAACAGCAAACTGATGAGTTGCCCGCTGAACCGCTGGGATATACACCTTGTTTTATACATTTTATGTAGATAGCAACAAGTGTTGCCTTCAGGTTGACTTGGGAACCGTATGAAAATTGGGGGGTTACAATGTGGGAACTAAATCATTTATATTGTATTAATAAATGATGCTAACTTCATATAAAATATTTCTCTTTACTGTGGTTCTGCTTTCCGTTATAAGGAATGACACAGTAAAGGTGTGAGGGTAGTGGAGGTGTCACACTCTGGACAGATAATCTTCACTCATCCCTAATAAACTATGAAGATGAATGTGTGTTCTGCTTCTCTACAATGAGATATCGGTCCTACTGGCCAGTGGCTCATTTTGTTGTTCTCTGCATATGGCCAAACACGCCAACAAATGGGGCACACAAAAGCTTTTTGATAATACAATATAAATCTGGGATGAGAAAAGTTTAGACCCTACCCTGTTCTCCACAGATGTTACTACCCTCCCTTCAGAAAACAAATCAACACACAAAAAGAAATGACCCTCCCCTGTTTCTAACCACCCTAATCATTTTCACACGGCCCCTTACATCACCTGAAAACCCTCTTTTGACAATTGAAAAATGAGAAATTGAACGGAAATTGACAACCTGACCCCAACTGTAAATCGATCAACGATCGTCGTGTTGACAGCATTGGTAAACAAACAACCTTTGTACAAACATGGAGATTAGTATTGATTCAAGGGTGGTGAAATGATTAGCCCCGCAGTGTCCAACATCTCCCCACTGGAGAATGAAATGGGGAAAAGACGCTGTGGACGTAGAGGCGGTTTGAGGGGAAGACAACCACTAATTCTGTCCTCTGGGGACACAAGTGATGATCAAACAGAGATGTAATTTTCAGAGCCCAACCAGGGTAATTTCATCTGTTTTCAGTCAATATTTCATCCACGAACAAGGGGGCTTCTGCACAGCTTCAACAGTGGATCATTTCAGCAGATAACTGTAGGGATTTCTCTGCAATGCTGATGTTGTGTACATAAGGTGTACCCAGCAAACAATTTACCGGCTGTCCTAGAATGGATAGTTATGAAATGCGACTGTAGACAAGTCAAGCTTACATTAAATGCATACCAAATAAAGTATGTGACTGTCCATTCTAATTCCTTGTGGTGCCGTCCTGGCGCATAGCCCGTGGATGCAAAATCTAGGAAATTTACATCAACATACACACGATACAAAACAGTAGAGGCCATGAATGTTGCAGTTATTACCACCTTGGCACTAGATGCTTTTTCAAATCCATTTTTCCTTGTGAAAATGAAAACAGGAGGGGGCCAGAGGCTGCGAAAAGATGATACATTACACAATATGAATCATCACAGATAAGTAGTATGGATGGAAAATAAACCTGTTTATACCTGAGAGGTGTTCTCTATCAAATGCCCCCCTCTGTTTGAACGGGAACAATACTGCTTCATATTCTGCTCCGCAGCAGCGTGATGTGATTTGATTTCACCTGGCAACAATTTGGTGCAATTTTTGTCACAGAGTCGGCCAGCCAGCCGCTTGTTAGGGTTCACACGTCTGATGTGTGGGTAATGGAGAGGGGGGCGGGGGGGTGGGCTGAGCTCAGTGAGTACAGCCTAATGCTGCAGTGAAATGGATCATCAGCCCAGGGTCCCATTCCTCAACCCATTTACTCAACAGGGTCTCCACGCTGAATCCCAAATACCAGCAGCTGCTGCTGCAGTGTGGTCTGGCTTGGTTGGGTGGTTTTATATATTATGTATGTTTCCTATTCATTTGTATCGCAGATGCATTTTGTCCAACTTAAAGTGCCGGATGCTGGCGTCTGTGCACACTCATTTACACGATCAAAGTTAAAGGCCCTATACACCTAAGGTTCACCCCCACGTGTTTCCACTTATTTGCCCGACCAAGCCTCTTCTCAGGACTCAGTGGGCGTGTACAGATTGACATCACTGACATCTCACTCCCTCAGACCTGTTGCACCTCTGAAGGTGGGAAAAGTCATATCCTTTATCGTTTTTACATGAAGCACATGAAGTTTGGTGACGTGTGGAACAATGTTTTGATGAGCAGGTCCTCATTGTGTCTGTATCGCGTGCTGTACTTGCACTCAATATACAGTCCTGCGGATGGAATTAGATATTTCTTTCATTCCAAAGGCCAATATATGTTCGATATTTTTATTGAAGATAACTTTAACAGAAACTAAAGTGTTATAGTGTTAGTCTGTCAGTAGTTTGTTTGACTTACCGTCCTCCTCCTAGAACCTAGACAGAGGTATATTATTGTGTCATTAGTTTTCAGCAGTGGTGAAAGAAGTACTCAGTACAATACTCCTTCATGGACAAAAATGTACAGAAGTATTTTCAGCTAAATGTACAAAGAGCAGCTAAGTAGCATTTTACTGTTGCAGCCAGTCGAGGTGGAACTAGTTTTGAGCACTTTGGTAGTTTAGTCCAGTGCTTCCTAACCTAGGGGTTGGAATCCAGGTCACAAGATAAATCTGAGTTGTCATGAGATGATCAGTGGGAGAGGAAAGAAGAAAAAAAGTTCTTGGACTCTAATCTTTGCTTTGCTCTAGCCTTTGCTTGTTTCGTGAGATATTGGTTAATTTGACCTCTTTGGGCCTACAACAGTTAAGTAAGTGAAACCTTGTGAGAAGTTCAGACGGGAAGTCTCTCTTTTATGGAACTGCTCGTACACATCTGAAATATGACAAGGGATGGGGTTTTTTTTGTGAGGGGTCATATGTCAAAAAGGTTGGGAACTTATCCTCTAAGTTTATCATATGTTCTTTAACGTAAAATCTTAATCTGAACAGTAACTAGTAACGTAGTGCGGTAACTACAGTTGTCCTATAAATGTAGTGGAGTAAAAAGTAAGGTGTGTTGGGCAGCGTCTTCGCCATTCCTGTCATAACCCGTCCCCCAATATGAATTCCAGACAACCTGTTCAGAAAATGAAAGCGGAGTGAAAGGAGCTCAGGCCTCTGATGTTTACCTTGACTCCAGAATCAACAGAAAATACGGCAGCCTTGAATCACACGTTGCTATGGCCACCCCATATCTTATGATCTACTGTATGTTCAACATACGGCAAGTCTGAGTTAACCTGACAGGTGTGGATTTTGGTTAAGATTTATATCCTGATCATATCGGTGGGGATGGGAGCTGGCACTTTTTCAAGTTGTCTGAGAGGAGTCCTTAAACAGCCTCCCAAAATCGCTCAATCAGATCTTCTTTCCCTGCTCTAGAGAAGTCAAAGACATGTCTTTTATCTCTCTTCTTAACTACTTTTCTCATCCCATCACCCAACACTGTGTCAGTCTGGACTCACAGGATTCACTTGCTGGAGCTCCAACTTGTCATTTACCGAAAATGTAAATGTTAAATATTATGAAGCTTATTCTACTGTTGCCCTCCGCGTAAGCTGCTCTGAAAATGGCATTGGCTAAAAGCCTAGAATATATGTATGAGGTTTAACTTTTGAACTTTTTTTTTTATTGCCTCTGCTCAAGGTTGATTTGGTACAAATAGGTGAGATATTTTGTATATGGAAATATTCCTCCAGATCTCCTTCACCTCCGGCAAAAATGATGTTAATGCTTTCATCTCATGTTGTCGCTACAGTAGAAGTACGTGCATGTACAGGAGCTCTGCAGCTACAATGAAAGATATTCCGCAGAGGTTAACTGAAAAACGGCCGACTTTTGATGTTGAGAATTGAAAATAGGCGTTGATAATAAATCTCGTTGAGTGGCTCTCTCTTTCATGTTGGCGTGGCTCTACCTGTGACAGTCACCAGGGCGCATGACTCGACATCAGTCGCGCAGGTATCATACAAAAGGTCTGAGGCAGATTTCATTAAACACGGCTGAACTTTAATCCCTGCTCCTGTGTGGCGACGATGCAAATTGAAGCAGACATTTTAGCCACAGCTGACGTTGGAGCAGCTGCAGAGACGGAACTTCTCACCGAATCATCAAAAGACTCTCTGGTTGATTAAACAGAGTAGAAGCTTCTCCCATTTAGCATTCAGAGGTCGGATTTAAATGAAGCGCCCTGTAAATAAAATTTGCTTTTAATATTTATTGGAGCTTTCGTCACATGCAGCTTCTAACATACTTTTTACTGAGCATCAGCAACATCAGCAGCACACTGCCTTTTTTTTTTTTTTAAATACACAATTTTGTCACACTCAAAATCTGTATAGAAATCTTGTGTTGTGGGACTGCACCTCCCCAGTAAAATCTCTGACATCTGGAGCTGAGGCACCACTGGAGGGCTCTCTTACCCTCCAGTGGTTACTTCACGTACTCTCTTGCTCTGCAAAGGCAAATGAGATGACGTGCTGTAATCTCACCAATCTAGGGGAAACTGGCTGTCAGCTTGCACAAACTCAATAAAATAGTTATTTGCAAGTTTGACCATCTGTGTGTCGACCTGTGTCAGCACATTTTGTTCCCAATTTTGCCACAAAGCTCCAGAGTTTATTTGAGGAGAAAACAGGCTGACAAGATATCACCGACACCTTCGCAGCAGCCGGTGAAATTTAATCACTTAATATTTCTGTGGCGTGAATTCCTGCCTTAAAAAGATTCCAGTGTCCTATGATTCCA
Organism: Enoplosus armatus; assembly: GCF_043641665.1. Classification (NCBI taxonomy): domain Eukaryota; kingdom Metazoa; phylum Chordata; class Actinopteri; order Centrarchiformes; family Enoplosidae; genus Enoplosus; species Enoplosus armatus. The sequence continues at coordinate 15,043,623 of NC_092201.1, read as the reverse complement.
GTTCCTCGTCTGAGCTTTTCTTTCTGGGATCATGTGACTGACAGGATGTAACCTGATAGGACAGAAGTCTGATTGATTCCTTCAGGCTCGATTGATTATCCTAGTAGCCTGGATGTTCTTGAATTCTGGAGTCTGAAAGTCCAATGAACTTTGGACTTGTGAACCCTTAAAAAACAACTTGAAAACTTTGAACTTCTAATGTCTTTTTCTCGTGTGACAGCAATATGCTTCCGTACAGTTGCTGAAAGAATTTAAACTACAATGTCCTTTCTTTGATTCCATAGGCTTATTCCTCAATTTCAACATGGGGGTGGGGGTGGGGGTGGGGGTTAGTAAAGCTTATCGCATCTCCTCTGGCTTGGGTAAGATGAGAGGTTGTGATGAAATGATGCTCAGAATTTCAATGCGGACGGACGGGCCGCTGTGGTGTGTGTGTGTGTGTGTGTCTTGTTGAGGAGGAGGTGGTGGTGATAAAGGCAGGAAGAAGATGAGGAAAAAGAACTTGAGAATGAAATAAGATGTTTGAGGAGAGGGAGGAGAGAGGAAATGCAGTACGCAGTGCCCCCTCTACTTTTTAAACCTACAGTGTGACCTTTGAGTGCAGTCACACATACAGATACGGGATACGTTTACGTTATCAATGTAAGCTGCCAGTATACTTCATCAGAACTGCTTGCCGGATGAACCCCCCACCCCCCCCACACACACACACACCTTTCCGAAGTAGGAACAGGGCAACACCATGAATGCCCTCATGGAGAGACTGTCTGAAAGCGTGCGCTGTTATCCCAATTTGACTGTTATGTCTTACCATCTCTATGATGGCAGGTTTTTTGTTCTGCCTTAGTGTGTGACCATTTGGGTTTAAACGCTTTTGCCTTCAGACAGGTTCGAATGACACTTCGTACGGACTGTCCTGAGTAGAAAGACGACAGCAGTGGTTATTTATTCATAATACTAAAAACTCTTATCATTGGCCTGGCAAGCAGTGCTTGTGGTTTTGCAGACTGTCACCAGCAGAACTACTGCAGCATGACTTTATTAGACTGATGCAAAAACATCTTGGCCATACGTGCAACATTAACACACTCATGGTATATCTACTTGTCACCCTCTCCCCTTCCATCCTCCATCCTGACCTGATATTCCAAAAACTCCATTTACATTAGGCCTGTGCTGCCAGGTGACCTGTTTGTATTCCATAAGTGCTCCGAAGCAGAACTCGGAGTGACTGTGATTTATCTCAGAGGTAGCAGAGGAGATAAGCTAAAGGCTTGAAGAAGCAGTTTGGGAACAGTCTATTAAATGATAATAGGTACTATCAGGGAAAGTAGATTTGGGGTCCTAACAGCGACTATTCCAGTTAGTCTCCTGCACTTAAATGTCCAGAGGAAACTTGAAGTTCCTTTGTACATTTAAATACAGAAGGCAGATGTGCTCAGTGTTGTTGAGAACAGATAAATGGCTGGAGGCTGTCAAGAGGGTCTTATGAATATATATAGCCAACATTCTACTGTAGCTGCCATGTACAGTGACCAGTTAGGGCCCTCTCTCCATTCAAGCAAAAGGCAGCAGGGAGAGAACAACAGGAAAGAGCCAAGAAGTGTTTCTTTTATGTTGTGAAATTTCATACGTTTTAATAACTGTCTTTCAACCTTAAAGTTGCATTAATAGGTTTTTTTTTGGGCCATTTGGGGGACAGTGGATCAAGTTGACATACTATCATGTAACAAAATTGTAATGGCTAACATGTCTATTTACATCCAGAGCAACGTTAGCATTCATTTAGAAGTTGTGTTTCTACCTGATGAACGTAAGTCAAATATTCACTCTCCTTTTTAGCTCTGCTTTGGTCTCCACTAACTCCTGAGAGAAATGTCCGGATCTGAAGCTGCTAAATGCTCCACTGTGTTCACCAGCTGGTTGCTAACTTTGTCGGTCTTGACATTTGGCGCTGGGTGGGTAGTGTACAGTCAGCTTTTCTATTACAGCTGCCTGCTGTGGCTAGAAATTATGCTCCTGAAAGTGTGAACCAAAACAGTGAAGTTGCGGGCCCTAAAACCAAAACAATGAGCTGAAAGATGCTAAAATACTACCTTTTTCTATGGGTTTGTCTCAACAAGCGACCTCTTCCATATTATACACATAGGTATTTGATTGATTGATAACATAAAAATATTGATTAGTGCAGCTTTAAAGCTTAGTGTGGTAAAGGGACAGCCTTATTTTTGGTTGTTCTTGGAATGAATGGATAGCCCACACAGTTACGATGTGTGTATACGGTGAGTTAAAGAGGTATGGAGTTGATGAAGAAGCTGTAACATACACTGTACCACACATTGTGCGTGGTTACAGTTGCATACTAGACACAGTTAGACCTCTGTAGCTGTTATAGATAGACTCTGACACCAGAGTCATCAGTCTCATGGCTCATGGTTGAACAGCCTAGCTACTGCGTATGCAGGTCAAGTCACGTAGGCACCTCCATCAGCTCCTCTCCCCCAGGACATTGGCGTCCTCTGGGGCTTGTCGGTGTTGGAGGGGCCATCAATCTCGGGCTGGGCTGTCAAAGAGGTATGATTCAACTGCTTGCTTCACGGAGAGAGGACAGAAAAGAAAACAGATATGGATGTTTAGGAATGTTAAACTTCTGCACTGAAGCTCCACAGCACTAATAACTCACAATCTCATTCAAATGCAGGCAACATCTTAGAGGATTTATGAGTTTGCACCTGATGCCTCATACCTGCTCAGCAGTCTGTAAAAAGTGAGGCAGTTTACCAATAAACAGGATGTAACTCTCGTGGTGGAGAGACAGGAGGAAAACAGAGCACTCAGTTATAGAGACAAAGGAAAGGCAGGGGGGAGGAGAGAATGAATGACTAGGTGACACAATATACTTCAACCAAAAAGCATGGATCCCATCAACTGAAATGTGTTGTTGCCAGTCAACAACAACCTCTGTCTTGATAGAAACTACTTTTTGTGCAGATTACATGTTCCACGCACATTGAGCCGGCCTTAAATGGCATTTTCAAACGTATCCACATCCGAGCTGATACACCTACACTACAACAGCCATTTAGAGAAGATTGGCGTTTTTTATTTTTCACAATTTAGTTATTTTCAGAGCATTGGTTCCCTAACTTTTTCTCTTGTGACCCCTTTAAACTAATGCAACGGTTTATTGTGACCTCTCGTCACAGGTTGCACAGTTCAGACACAAGCAATCCTTCCCTTTCAAATGGTTTTATTTGAATATTTGTAGCGGTTCGAAGAGGTCAAAATGATCTGGTAATTCACGAGGAAGCAGCAAAGATGAGCTATCGGCTACACAGTATGTTTTGTCTTCTGTCTTTTCTCAGGAGCCATCAGATTTACAGGCTGTATTAACTCTCACATGCCTGCCAAACGCCCATGCACGGTGATGCCGTTTTAAATCTCACTGCGTACAATGTACTGAGACTGTACAGTGCTCTAAAATGTTCATTTTAATAACAGCACTGGGGACATGGACGAATAGTACAAAATGAGTCAGACTCACTATGTTTTTGCCATTTAAGTGCATTATGTCAGCGTAACACCATCTATATATGAAATGCAATTACAGTTGGCAGGATTTTTTTATGGCAGTTAATATCAAGTAGACTACACCTATGCTACATGTTATAGAAAAGCAGAATGGCACATGAAAAGCAAATAACTCTTTTCAGCATTCAGCGTCTTTTCAGGTGGAAATGGACGTAGCCTATACTTAAAAAAAATGCCTTGAACAAAGGAAACCAGGAAAAAAAATCATTTTTGCTTCTAAGCCTCATGTTTCACTGATCGGCACCAAAACGAATCACTGTTCTGTGTCCCATGGTTTATCCATTGGGCGCATAACGTGTACCTCTGGAAATACTTTTCTGAGACAGATTTTTTTTTCCCAATTTGAGGTCATTTTCACACAGTAAGTTATCTTCTATTCTTGTCTTGTTTACTAAAGATACCAACAGCAACTACCCAATAGACACATTCAAGTTATCATTCATGTAATCTTTAATTTCAGGCATGTGTGCGCCTGCATTTGTCCCATTTCCTTGTTGCTTGTGTATTGTGATAAATATCTCCGTGCTGAAAAGTGACAACGTAAAACATTGCATTGTCATTAATACTGCATAATAGTAGTTTTGTGATATATATGACCGATCGAGCTCAGCAACACAAGGAACAAATGGAGCCACAAATCAATCCACAATTCAACTCCGGAATGCCATAAACCTCGTTCCCTTCTCCCTTCGCTGGCAGTGTTTCAAATGAATATGACACCCTAACAGTGTGTAAGTGCTTTGTGCCTGATTTCTTTCCTGGATGCTTTTATTTTCTTTATTTATTTATTTTGTGTCATGGTTTTGTTTCAGTCCATTACCCTGATGTCCAGCACCTTTCTCTGCTGCTTTATGGTACTCATTTGTGCATCTGCTTAGCTCGCCTGATTGTTTTTATACCTTATGTATTTCTATGTGCAGGACCCCAGGAAGACTAGATGCACATCCATGCGCTTCTAATGGGGATCCGTAAATAAACAATAAACAAAGCTTTATGGTTGGCAGATGGTGCAACGGCTCAGCTATGACAGATAAGGTCATCATTTTATATTGTTGTCTTTTCTTAAACAGGTTTAATGTGTAAATATGAGTTCTGTCAGCCAGATGGCAGTTTGTTTGGTGCATTTGTGGAGAAGATATATTTTTATTTTATGAAAATAGGGAGAGCATCGTGGAAAATGGAAAGATTTATCGTACTTCTTGTATATAATTGTTTCTGGGCCCATAACATGCTCTTAATATACATTTTATTTATTAAACATGTATTTGTTATTCTCTCACGGAGGTCTTCAAACCAATAAAATCCCTTCCGGAGAGAACACACACTTCTGGAAGGTGAATTGGTAGTGATGCCAAACGTTCCTTATGTACATGGCACCAGTCAGCCTGGGTGGTCTATTCCAAATATTGCACTTTTTAAAGCTCACAACTGTAGCCACCTCTAAAAGTCACAACTACAGTCTTTGGACCTAGAAACATTTCAGTCAACACGTCCGACACGACTCGTAAAGGCAGCAGCAGCACAAAGTAAAAGAGTAAGATTCTTCTCAGTTAGGCCCGGTTAGAACAAGCTATTTTTTCAGACCAGCACTATGTCTCTATATTTTCAATTTTCAATCATGCCAACTGCATGGACAAATTATCAATAATAACAATACATCCCCCAAGGACTTTATTTCTCTCTGATGAAAGCACGTTTTTCCAGTTTTACCTCCAGACCATGCTGCTGCAGTCAGTTTGTAAAGCATCCTATAAAAGTGGATTCATTGTATGATACTGCCGCATCACAACCGCAGTTCAACTCAGTGAGAGGTAAATGTCATAGCCAAAGTTACTTTGATTTGTTACATATAAACTTTTCAGCCCAGGTGACACAGCAAAAGCAGGCGCCCAGGTGCTGTGAGCCCTGTTGGCCAAAGCTTGAAAGTATCCAGAAAACACTGTTTAAGCATTTCATTCAGACTAACTAAGTAACAACCCCACAAATTACGTCAGAGTATCTAACTTGACTTACCTTCATCATTAACGGTAACTCAGTTACTGTGGTTGTGAACAGAATTGCATGTTTGTTTTGTTGCCAATGTGGCAGTTAAGCTTAACTTCGATATGGGACCGGCGAACCACAATTTAATTGGGTAAAAAAATATGGACAGTGACAATTTGATTAGACATGATATTCAAAGATTTGTTGCTAGTGGGAAAATGAAAAAAACTATTAGTGCAGCGAGTTTGGTAGTAGAGAAAATGGAATTAGTTTTTTCGTAAATCCCCTTGACCTAGACTTCACCTCTATTCATGAAATGCAGTGCTCCTATGACTTAAGTTACTGCTACATTGCAACAAAAGTACTGCCATTTCTTTTTTCCCCACCAAACTGGCAGTTTAACATTGCTCAACAACATCTTTCTGTGTCTGAGTGGCCCTGTGCAGAGCACTTTTTCATGTTCTCTGAATGACTCTGGAGTCCTTTTCCAGTTTGAGAAGTCAGAAGTAATTAATGCGTCCTTTGGCTGCTTCCCTCCTAAACAGGTGACAACGCTGAATATTTGAGCCACTGAAAAGGTGTCATACCAAATCTTATTAACGGCTCTCTGTTGTAGTCTGAAGTGGCTTAGAAGGGGTCCCTACATCATCCGCTGCATTTGCTTCCCTTGCTGCTGCTGCTGCTGTTTCCAGTAAAGGCTGGTGTCTTTCTTTCCTCCTTGCTGGTTCATCTGTGGCATAGCAAATGATCAAACCTGGCTGTATGATGATTTCCAGTGACAAATGGCTGACCTCTATGATTTATGCAGAATGGATCACAATACTGGGCGCCTACATATTTACACACAAACAGCTCAGGATAATGACCATCAAAGATTTCTGTGTGACCTCCTGGAATCCTTTGCCTTAGGATGGAAAGAAACGCATATGGAACCCCATCTCGGGCACCTTCACTATTTCTTTTCTTCTTTATAGGGCTAACTACTCACCTGTGTTGTGTATGTGGGGCCAGTGGGCACCACACAAAAGCACATCTTAGTCACAAATGTTGATTTACACTGACTCTTCAAGATACCAGTCTTGCTTTAACACTTTTTGACACTCACATTACACAATTCACATCTCACTCTCAAAGTAAAAATCTTTTGATAATTCCTTTCTAATCTCTTTGGGAATACATATTTAAAGGAAAATCAATCACGAATACTGGCTTTAATATTTGGTATGTAGGGAGAAATGACACAAATGAGTAGTATAGTAGTCAATCTTAGATAATTACACAGGTATTTTATTTAATTTAATTGTAGGTTCAAGAAAAGCTCATTTTGACTGGGTTCCCCTGGAAACACCTTAAGGTCTTCTGTTCTATTAACTTGATTCCTGTTTTTATTTCTTGCAGGGCAATCCACCTCTCAAGGTCCTCTGTGGCTGTCCCTAGCCTGTCCCAGACCCTAAAGTACCCGGAGAACCCTTCCTATAGGCCACCACTATCAGGGACTTGGGGTTCAACACCGCCACCTCGGGTCCAGCCGAGGAGCTGCACTTCCCTGGTCCGTGTTTTACAGGCTGCTGAAGCTTTCTCTCAGCCTCAGCAGGTACCCGGGCCAACAGATGTCCCATCGCAACCCCCCGCCTTTCCTGAAAGCCACCATGGTCTGTTGTTCTGAATATAGAGCTGCTGGATTCCAGGTAGGGCATGTTCACTTCCATTTACTTTGGGATGTGATTTCCCACATCTTTTTTGTGGGGTGTATCTTCTTTCTTTATTTTTACGATTGTCAGTTAACCTTTTCTGCATGACTTTCCATTATTTTATTTTATTTTTCCCTACACAAACTGTATGTGTTCTCGTGGGATTTCAGGGTTGCCTACAGTGACGTGACTCATGCCTGTCAGCCAGTGCCCAGTCGTTCAGTTGTGCTCCTTTCTAAATGTCAAGACTGCCAACCCTGTGCATGTGTGGACTGTTTTGGTCTGTAGACTTCAACAAACTTCAGGACTGTTCCCAGCTTCACTATGATATAAATCACAGTTTTTATCAAAAGAAGTGACTCAGTGGAGGGTAAAATACTCCACTAGGCTACATCACAGAGATGAAGAAGAAGATGGGTTTTTAAATGTCTGCATCCCTGGATAATGACATAAACTTTACATTACCTGCAGGAAGCATGCATCCGGTACTTCCACTAAGCATGGCCTGCTCCATCCACCACACTGCCCTCTGCTCCTTTTATAATCTCCAAATGATCATTTCTTTTGAATCCTGAGGATGCCTGTCGGCCCAGGACGCCGCCCAGGTTTTAGTGTTTCAGTTAAAATACGACCTTGGGGAAAACACGGTCTGAGGTCTGAGTCTTTATGAGACAGACATGGATTAGAGCTCACCCTAATCTATTTAGTGTCACTCGCAGCCTGCTCCCATAAATGTCTAAAACACTTTATAATGGTAGATGGTTGAAAAGATTACTACAGCGTTGATTTACCAGGGCATATTTTCCTTCATAAATGTATATTAATTATATACTAAATTATACAGAGACAGATTGCATATAAATGCTATAACAAAACTGTAAATCCCCATAGGGATACATTGATCTAATAGAAGATTAAAGAAAAAATCATGAGGTAACTATTAAGTGAGTTCCACTTCAGTCATTTTACTCTGTACAACACACAGCACGAAACGGCAGAGTTGGAATAGATTATATCCAAATTCTTTCATGGTCATGTTCCTTAAAGTTGACTTGCAATTGGACTTTCTTTTAGGGGCAGAGTTAAAAACATAGTTTAAAACATTGATGCATCACTTTTTTTTTACATTAAACATGCATAATCACAGGGGCAAACATAAGAAAGAGGTCACTAAAGCACTCCAGAACAAAGAATGCATTTCATCAAATCCGAATCCATCCAGACCCCGAATCAAATCTTTTCAGCCTTCAACTTTTAAAAGTAACTAAAGTAATAACTAACAAAAACTCAAAGATTCAGATTCAGAAAAAAAGTTACAAAAGAAGTTTAGATTAATAATTAATGTTCACAACCTGTAGCTCCAATTAAATGAGCAGCATTAACAGTGCACGTGAAATGTAGATTAAATATGTATCTGACACTGAAAAACAACTGTAGCCTACCTGCTTTGTCACACCGTATTAGGTCCCAATGTAGAACTGTAGGAATAGTTCAGTGTTTTTGGAAAATGCTCTCATTTGCTTTCTTTCCAGTATGGAAAAGTATAGAGAGTTGGTATATGGTTAGCCTAGCTTAGCATGAAGACTGGAGGCAGGAGGAAGCAGCCAGCATGTAGCTTGGCCTTGTCCAAGTTAATAAATACGCTCTGTTGCATTGCATCAATGAGGATAGCAAATCATGGCTGAAACAAGTGAAATTCAGCAACAGTGGAACACCTTGAAAATGTGCGCTACATGCTATGCTATGCCGAGTTTTTTCTGATGTCAATACAAGTGCTGAGCCAATCATCAGGACCTGGCCAAGTCTCACAATGAACAGTGGCAGTTGTCAACAGGGCAGTGGGCACCCTTGAGCCGATATTACCATAAGGACCTATGACACATGGAATCACATACTGCACAAGACTGTCCACAATACAAATCATGTGAGGCCCCAATTGTTAGTTATTACCACCTACCACCATAGGACACATTTTCAAATCCATCTAAAACACCTTATCCAGAAACTGGATAACTCAAGACATTATGCATTACACAATATGAATCATTACAGATGAATAGTATGGATGGAAAATAAACCTTATATCTCAGAGAGACATATGCAGCGTGATGGGATTTGATTACACCAAGAATACAATAAGAAGGCAATTTTGTGTGATGTGGCGAAGAGCCGGCCAGCCAGCTGCTTGTTAGGGTTCACGTGTGATGTATGGAGGGAGTTGGAAGCCTGCAGGAGACTGAGCTCAGTGAATTCAGCCTCACACTGTATTGAAATGGATGATCAGCTGAGGGCCCCATCTCTCAACACATTTACTCAACAGGGTCTCAATGCTGTCTGGGTCTGGTTGTTGTGTTTTTCTATTATATATCTTCTTTCGTCTTGGGCCTGAAATGATTTCACTATAGTACTGCGCACTTTATGTATAGTCATGAGGGCCTGTCACTGAGACATATGTCCAGTGCAGTTTCTGGGAACACAGGAATAACTTATTCTCCTGCTACCCTTCATCTAAGTTGCTAAAATGTCTAAAATATTAATATTAAATGTTCGATATTTACTGATTTTACAGACTCTGTCAAAGGTTGAATCAGGGTGTATTTGGTGCAAATAGGCGAGTGTGTGTGTGTGTGTGCAGGAAAACCACACTCGATATTTTTATGTGCACCACAGATCAGAAATATTCCTCCAGATCTCCTACACATGTTGTCGCTACAGTAGAAGTACGTGCATGTACAGGAGCTCTGCAGCTACAATGAAAGATATTCTGCAGAGGTTAACTGAAAAACGGCCGCCGGACTTTTGATGTTGAGAATTGAAAATAATAATAAATCTTCTTGAGTGGTTCTCGCTTTCATGTTGGCGTGGCTCTACCTGTGACAATCATACATAAGGTCTGAGGCAGATTTCATTAAACACGGCTGAACTTTAATCCCTGCTCCTGTGTGGCGACGATGCAAATTGAAGCAGACATTTTAGCCACAGCTGACGTTGGAGCAGCTGCAGAGACGGAACTTCTCACCGAATCATCAAAAGACTCTCTGGTTGATTAAACAGAGTAGAAGCTTCTCCCATTTAGCATTCAGAGGTCGGATTTAAATGAAGCGCCCTGTAAATAAAATGAACTTTAAATATTTATTGGAGGTTTAGTCAAATTATCATATCTGCTCAGCGACAACAGCAACATCAGCAGCAGCAAGTCAGGCAAAAAAAAATAGTTTCCTCTCAGATAAATGACATAGATATGAAGGGCTAATTCTAATATAACAAAAACATGATGATTCTTAGTTTCAGGCAATTATACATTAATTATTATCCACTACACAATTATGAATATTACATTCCATATTACATTGCAAACACTGACAGCGTGGGTACATACTGAATAAACAAGAAGCCAACAAGCGATGGGATCATACCAGCCGCGATGCTCGTCGACGTGTTCACGTTCTGACCAATTCTTCCTACCCCCTTACTTCCGGCGCCCTTGCTCAGACCACACCCATCCTCTCGGCCTTCATTTTAATCTCAACTACATACCCGCAAAGTTTTGTGACTGCATCGTGCACAGTCGTGACACTACTGCCTTGATGATATCCGTCCGCAGACAGACAGGGTAAGGGTTAAACATGTAAAACACCACACCCAGAGTCACAAGGTGAAAACGCTACCAGCTGTCGCAGTTGGTAATTAAACAATCACGGTGTGTCTGTTTTTGTCTGTAGTTACGTCCTGATTGTTGGTGATGTGGTGTAGCACTCTGCTGGTTGACTTTTGCTGCGGTGGTAATTGTCTCAAGGTTGCCACAAGGGAATTTATAAAAGGATAATAAACAAAACTTCTTGAAAGGTCCTAAAATCACTCCTTTTTTCCTCTTTAGGCACATTTTTGCTTCATGTTACAATAATAAAATGGGTTAATGTTAAAAGGACATGTTTCAGTGGCAAAGCTGTGAGTATCATAAACAAAAAGTTGGTTCGAGGTTGGGGTGGATGGTTAGGTGTACAAAGCGTGCGACTTCAACCATGAAGGCGATCTTTCCAAAACCTTGGACCCAAGTGGGTCTTGGGTCAAGAATAAATTCGTCTTTGACTTCAACATTAGATGTCCTAAAAGGGCTCAGAATAATGGACATTTTAGCAAGTCGTGCTGGACGCTCCAAGTCTGATAATTACAAGTTGGCAGAATTTGCTGGCAAATCTCTCTGAAGTGCATTTTTAATAAGAAACAACTTTTGGCTGGGACTTCTGGCTCACTAGCTACGATTGATTGTTACCACAAAGTAATTCAACATATGCATCTTTTCTTAAGAACATTTGATGTTCTTAATGCTGTTTTGCAGGTGTGTCTTACTTTGAAAATGCCTCTGCTTCACGGGAAGTCATGTACATTAGCTTCACAGTAGCATTGACTTTATTTTGTAAAGCATCAACGCAAGAGGTGGAATAAATGATTATTAGGTATTTTTGTATTACTTTGCTTCTGGCCACCACTAGTACTTAAATGCTAAACATTAAGCAACATTTTATCATGAAAAAAAGTTTTTTGCCCTCCTTTCTCTTCCCTTGAGATTGATTTGCATTTCCCTCTCCACACACACAGTATGTCTCCCATAGTTGTATCCCTCTCTGATTTCCATGCTGCAGATAGCACCCTAGCATTCCTATGGCTCCATTTACATTAGGCTTGTGTTTCCAGGTGACCTGTCCATATTCCATAGGTGCTACAAAGCAAAACTCAGAGTGACTCTGTGATTTATCTCGGAGAGAGCAGAGGAGATAAGCTACTGCCTCGAAGAAGCAGTTTGGGAACAGTCTATTGAATGATAATGGGTACTATCAGAGAAACCAGATTTAGGAGCCTAACAACCAGTTTGTCTCCTGCATGTAAATGCGCAGAGGAAACATGAAGTTCCCTAAATTATAGTCGCCTATAGCTAAAGATTGAGCCAAAATGAGTAATTGCACCATTGGGAAACTACCCCTTAAAGATAATATAATGTATCTGAAGATCTTGAATGAGAATGTGAACTTCTGGTAGTGCTAAACTTTCCAAAGCGGAAACGCTTTGTTGTGTTGCTACGGAGACTTAATATTTACATTTTACTTGGTACTGTTCACTCTTAATCATTGGGAGTTTAGCAGACACCGTTGTCCATGAGCAGTGTAAGGGATTTCAATTTGAAACTCCCACATTCGTTAAAATACACAGTATTTGAGAGTTACTTCCATTGTGTTAAATAGTAGTACAATACATTGACTTCTTGTTTTGAGCAGCTTTTTGTTTCCAAAAAGGGGGTTCTGAGGCTTTGTGGACCCTCAAGATTGGTACGCACATACATCAGTGCTGGAGGTGGATGCAACCTTCGACCATCAATCTTGGAGGGGGCTGTCAAAGAGGTATGATTTAACTACTAGCTTGATGGAAAGAGGAGATAAAGGCTCCGCTGATATCTGATATGTTTAAAATGTTACTGTACCTCTGGGAAAGCTACAATTCCTTTCTTTTCCAAATTTGGTGCCCTATTCTCTGTTTCAATTAAAACGCCAAGGTTATAGTGTACATCATTTTGGTAGAGAGACAGGAGGAAGGCTAATGGAAACAAAGGAAAGGGAGGGGAGAATGGGGGAATAAATTAGAGGGCAGAGAAAGTAGAAAGAAGGCAACAGGATATTTTTTGTAGAACACTTGATCCATATGAGAAGTCTAAGCGCAAGCATGTACACACACATACAGGATTCATCATGAAACAAAGCTATCCTTAAAAGTAATCTGGACCTGCCATCACTCTACTACCAAATCTTGTTGCCTCACAGAAATGTTCCAGCTTTCCCAAGATAGTATGATGCGTCACAAGTCTTCTTGATGCTCCATGCTGTGGAAGAGGCGGTGTAGGAGGAAGAGGTGGACAAGGTGAAGGACTTGGCATGCCTGTCTCTCTGGTGAGCCAGTGGGAGCCCACTTGATTAAACAGCCAGCACAATTCCAACACAGGCTGCATCAGCTCACACATCCCCGCCGAGCGCCCAAGCATGGCTGGGCGAAACCTGCCGATGACATTTAAATGTCATTTTATATCAATAGGAATGGAAGAGAAAGTCATATCTGAAACTCTAATGCTAACTACTCAGTAGTAAATACCTGCATTTGTCTTGTTTCCTTCCTGCTTGTGTGTTACCATGGGCACATCAAATGTAATGTCCTCATTAATATTGCATAATCATACAGTTTTGTGATATTAGCAATCAAACTCAGCGACACAGGCGCAAATGGAGCCACATTTGAATGCCTGAATGCCATTAACTTCATTTCCTCATCTTCACTGGCAGTGTTTCAAATGAATATGACACCCTAACAGTGTGCAAGTGCTTTGTGCCTGATTTCTTTCCTGGTTTTCTTTGATTGATTGATTGATTTGATGTATTGTGGATTTGTTTCAGTCTGTTACCCTGACCTTCAGCACCTTTCGGTGAGGCTTTATGGTTGGCAGATGGTGCAACAGCTCAGCTGTGACAGATAAGGTCATCATTTTATATTGTTGTCTTTTCTTAAACGTGTTATATGTGTAGATATGAGTTCTGTCAGCCGGATGGCAGCTCTGTCCATTTGCACTATGCATTTATGCTGAAGATATTGTTCCTTTTCTTAAGAGGGTACTAGTTCTTGTTCCGGACTAGTTTGACACCAGCAATCAATGTTCTTTTTTTTTTTTTGAAAGATTAGTTTCTATCATTTTGCCTTCATGTTATCATGATCTTTTTCTAACCTTAACCAAGTAGTCTTAATTGCCCAACCTTAACCAAACCTTAAAAGATGATACCGGCACTGAACATAATCTAGTTGTACAGTATGTGATCAATGTAGGCCATCACACAGAATAGGTGTCATTAAAATCTCACACACACCTGGTATTAACATGCGATCTCTATCTGGATATCTTGATAAGGAAATAGGTATGTTAATGCGAGTTGTAAAGGCACGCAACTGTGATCAGATGTTGTTTTGTTGCATTTCCATAACTTAATCCTTGTCGGCTTCTCTTTCTATTGGGTCCATGTTTAAGGTACAGCATGTTCCCTCCTCCTCATTCAGAATGTAATTCAGTTGTTAGATCAAAGATCAAATTATGCTGTGAGGTATTGACGCCTGCTCATTTGTTCCGTAGTTCAGACAGGTGTGAGCTGTGTTGAATTTCAACAACATTGAGATGAGGAAATCAGTGATTTACTGGAACCGGGTGCTATATCAAAGTCAAGGAGTGTGAAGGCAATACTAATAAGTATAAAACTAGTAAAGTCAACATGCAAAAAGGATCACATAAGACAAATACCTGCTGCCACACAAGAACGAACACACACACACACACACACACACACACACACACACACACACACACACACAAGACAGTAAAACCTGTCAAAGCTTGCAAACAAAAAAAGATCAAGAGGGGTTTTCTGTCATGTAAAATGATTATTAGAATATTATCATGTGTCAAAGCTGCATTTTAAAATCGAAAGGTCAATATCAAATCATGTTCCCAAGAACTTTTGAACTAGTTCATTAGGTTTCCTTTTCCGTTCTCGCAGGGCACATTATGCGCAAATTACTATGGGTGTTCAGACAGAGGTAAACAAAAGCAGGTTACTTATTTTTGCAACCTTCAGATCAGAACGACAGCTATAGCCAGCTAGAAAATTAAGCTAACGTTAGCTTCATGAGTTGGTTGAACGGTTGAGTTGGTCCAGGCTAACTTTTTAATGTTTCCAGCCGACTCGTAAAAGGGGTCTTAAATACACACTTGGTGGCTACGTAAATGATATCATGCTTAAAGACTGAGGCTAAAGCTGCAAGTCCCAGGCACAAAGTCAGCATCCTCACCAGTTGGAAGACATGGAAGTAAGTAAACATCAGATGATGATCATTGACACGGGCTTGTGTTGTCAGTCTGAATTCCCTGACTAGTTTTGATGTGTGATGGCTTCACTTCAAGTTCATGGTCTAACCAACACAAAAAAGGGAGGCTCTTAATGACAAAAGCCATCAGACCGGGTGCATATTTGGAATTAAATGTTACCGTAAGTAGACACAAAAAAAAAACAAAGCGATTTCCTCCTAGCTTCCCTGAACAGGCTGCAGAACCAGCTTTGTCAGTAATTAAGCACATGGTCCAGACCCGGGGTTTAGACTATATAAGGAAAGACGGACCAGATGAGATGTAGGACAGCAGCTCCACACCGATTCAGAGGTACATCCAGAGGCTCACTGCTGACTGCAGACCCCCAAACACAGAGACGACATGAAAGCTGTTGCCACCTTCCTGCTCGTGCTGTGCCACCTGGCCATCAGTCATGGTAGGTCACTGTCAGATTTGTATTTTTTTAATTTTTTTTATTACAAAATTAATTGTTCTTTTCTTGTCCTTGTTTTTTTCCTCTTAAAATGTATATACATTTTCCACACACATCAATAATGATTTTCTCTCCACAGCCTGGAGATGCCAGGAGGCTCCGCGGCTGAACAATATTAAACAGATTGATGCTGGGCAGGGGAAAGTGGTCGCAAGAGACCAAAACTATGCCTATTTCCTGATTGGATCATATTGGTACAGACTGAGCACAATTAGAATGCAACATGTGTCAGTGGGACCTGCAGGACTTTGGGCATCAAGCACCTCGAGCAGGGTCTACAAATTTGTAGCTGGAAACTTTCAACAGGCCTCTGGTAACTATTATTATTATTATTATTATTATTACTGTAATGGGTTTACAGTACTCCTACAAGACAGAAAGATCCCAGAGTGAAGGTTCACTTTGTTTTCATTTTCCACATTTACAGTACACACAGTAAACAGTTCCAACTGCTTGCTGATGAGCTGACCCCTGTGTACTTGTCTTCAGGTCTGACTATGCGGCAGGTGGATGCTGGAGGTAATGGTCAGGTTGTAGGAGTAGCGACCAGCTACAGCACCTACTGTCTGAGAAATACCTATGCCTCTGCCTTCAAGGGAGGGACCTCCCTGAGCTGGAATTCCCTGTCAAGGAGCCTGAGGTACTACAGCTGCGGGCCCCTCTACGGATGCTGGGGAATCGACACGAGTTACCGGGTCTACCACACACGGGTTGGACGCTGCAGCACCAGTGAAATGTCATGTCTTTTAACACTCACTCATGCTACTCATTAATCATGACAACCACTCCTTGTATGCTTCTTTTGACAGACAATAGTCCCAAGCACCTGTGGCGTCAGCAGCTGGACATTAGTGACAGGGCTAAACGTGAAAGTGATTGAAGTGGGGACTGACGGAACTGTTTTTGCAGTGACCACAAGTGGCCTGGTCTACCAAAGGTAAGCCAGGACCTACAGTCTTTTTTACTGTGTTTATAGATACAACAGGGTTACAACCTGAAGCATCCACAGAATTCCAGCATGTATAATACATACAGCATGTCAGATGATGGTTTTATAGATTTCTCCGGCTTCTTTCTCAACAGGACTGGCATCTCCAGCTCTCGCCCACAAGGCACACATTGGATCGCCGTCTCAATGTGCATGCCGATCCTCCACCTGACCTACGACCTGGGCCAACTTTGGGTTGTGACCAACTCCGGGTTCCTCCTGAAGTGCTCACACTAATGCTACCTGTATGGCCGGAGCTCAGTGTGCACCAGTCTCTGTTTGTCAGTGGAAGGTTTCATTTTTTCAGAGACAGGAATCTCTTTAAGTGGTGTTTTGGCTGTCCTTTCCTCAGGTTATTCACAGTACACGGTGAATAAATGATTGGCATTTGATTTCTTTCTCCATGTAAATGCTCTGGTGTAACTATGCATTAATCTCCTTGTTATTAGGCTACTACTTATTTTGGCAACAGTGAAAATGAAGGCTGCAAGAAACAATTGATTCTTAGAAGCAGTGTGACTCTCTCTTAAAAATGCAGCAATGTACAAAACTTATTAATCAGAATCCAAAAATAGTGCTTTATGAGTGAATCTCTTATTACAGACGCAACATCTTTACCACTGTAACAGAGCAGCTGCAGTGGTAAAGATTGAGAAAATACTGTAAATTACATTAGGCAAATTCGATTAGTTTTTTTTAAATTCAAATGTATTGGACTGTAAAAAAAAAATGAATAGCCGAATGCAATAAAGATGAGGACAATGGATAATTTTTAAGAATCTGTATAAGCATGTATAATCTCCTCCTGCCAGTCGGCACACTTTCTGTATTAATAAATGGTAATGGAAGCAATTTTATCTGACTTTTGTCATGCGATATACAAAATGTTTATGCTCTTGTGAATGTTTGGAAAAAGAAAAGACTTGCAGGTCATTCCAAACATGTCGAGAATTTACAGAAGAACTGTAAAACTTCCAAAAGCCTTGCAGTTTGTGTGCCCATTTATATCTTTGATAGTGTTTTGGGATCCTAATAACTCAATATATCAAGTTTGGAGGGTGGCGTCTTATTTTAGCCTGCTCCAACGCAAGCTGCAGACTTTAGCATGTCCGGCTAACTAGCTTACCAACAACACTTGTAACCGAGCGTTACTTCCGAGGCCAAACCTTTAGTGTGTGGGGTTGGAGGTTATAAAAGCCCCGTTCACGACCACCACATCCACTGTGTAGTGTTTCTCCCACTGTGTGGAAGCTGGTCGTGGAGTCTGTCAGAATTTAGGCTAACATTAGCAGCTCTGTCCCGCTCCTTATTGAATATGTGGACGTTTGCACCTGTGCGACCCCAGCCCACGTAGCCCGAGATAGAGTAACGTTCGCCAAACACAGTGGTTTGTGTCCTCATCCCAAATGTCTTCTCTCTTGTAAAGGTAAAGGTGAAAACTTTTTGAAAATATGTAAGCTAAGCAGCCAAATAGATTGAACAGTCTGATCTAACATTTTTGCTTATAATACTCACAGTACTGGGACTAACACTGAATGTTTTCCACAGTACATGGACTTTTTGCCATGTAAATTTAGTTTTAGCCTCCGTCTTTATGTATGTAGCCATGAAGTGCACATTTAAGACTAATTTTCCAGGATTCTCCTTTTAATACGAGTTTGCCGGAAACGGTAAAAAAGTCAGCTTGGAGAGTTTTCAACCAATTCATGGAGCTAACGTTAGCTTAATTAGCTAGCTAGCAATAGCTGATAATATCTGTCAGCAGCAGTTGTCAAACGTGAAGGCTGCTGGCTCGAAAGGAGAACCCTGCTTTTGTCTGCCTTTGTGGGGAAACAAGGACCCATGGTTTTAAATATTATGAAGAATTATAAGTGGTACATTTTCCACATTTATCACTGTGAATTGCATGTGTGCAATTCTAGACATGAAAATTCTTTGTACTTGGGCGTATATCTATCAGGCAGAGCTGAATAAAAAAAAGGTATTTAAATAAAATGTAAACTTCTTAACAGCAACTACTTTTTTACGAGTATTTTTACGCTAATAAATAAAACAAAATGATTGGTCTTTCATTTACTATTAATTGTCCTGAACCGGCAAACCTATGATACACACATGTTGCTTTGCAGCTGCGCCAGAAAAAAAGTGTCAGACTATGAGACCATCACATGTGAATAGCCTGCTGAATAATTCAACAACAGTACTTACAGAGCATTTAAATCCTTTATTGGTGAATTCGGAAAAAGATAAATTAGGTGTCCTTGGAGGACCGGATCCTTGGGTCCCTTTGAAAATGTTTTTTTCTCTCTCCATGCTTTCCTTTGACTGAAGCAACAGGTTCATGTTAGATTATTGCTAATTTAGCATGAAGAAGGCAAGGCAGCATAAGAGAAAGTGTTGCCACTTCCTTTTTTTCTTCTTTTTAAATCCCATTCACTAAGTTAAGTATATCTTAAAATGCTAAACATCACAGGTGTCAGAGCTGAGCAGCCTTGAAGCCATGGAAGATCTTGTCCTGTGCTGTTTTCTGTTTTGTAATCCGGCTCAAATCGGGTCAAATTGTTGTAAACCAACAACTCAATGTCAATGTATCGCAAGAAGGATCATCTGGTGGGGAACGGAACAGCTTGTTTTTCCAGTTCGCGGCATCATATGACCGACTGAGCGATGCATGCCAAAGCCTGAAGGTAATATTTCATGTACCTAAGAAACAATTTAGAGGCCAAAGTGTCACGTCTCAAAAGGTAATCCCAGTCCTGCCTAACCAGTCTCACTGTTTTCAGTCACCCGGTTGTCACCCGTGAGAAGTGAGACAAACGGGAGAGAAATGTATGTATGCACAGTTGATTGGATTACAGGGGGTTGAATTTACATGCTACAGGTGATTGAATTGGTGGGCGTGAAAGGCACGGTCTTGTTCCTGAACCTTAGTCATAATAACTTAATAAAGTGGTCATTCTGTTAGGCTAGTTACTTCCCAGCATGGCCATTTATCCATAGACATGGAATCATGTGACAGTTGGTTTTGGGTGTGTGCTTCGGAGGCAGGTTTGCAAGAAAGGTTACTATTTGCCAGTGCACTGGAATGAAAAAACACTCTCCTCAGAGCCATGTAGAGAGCGCTTGATCGACACGTATTTTTCATGTCAACAAATTGCATAAAAAGAAAGAAACCAATCATTTGTTAGTCCATTTTTTAATACTTTCTGACTTCCCCACCCTGTCCCACTCAACCCCCAGCCCATTTGTTCTCACTGAAGACGTAAATCTTTAAAAAACGTCTCATAAACATGAAGTTTTCTTTTAAAAAAAGGCTCAGTTATTCCCTGAAATAGCAAAGGCACTGCAGTTTCTAGCAGACGTTACTCAAACAGGAGGAAGTTGTTGCATTTGTTGGGGACTTTTTTTCGGTGGGGTTTAACTCACAGCTAGCATTTTGCTATGCTATGCCATGCTAGCAGATTCAGTGGGTTCGTCCCTTTGGTCCAGATTGAAATATCTCGGTGCTGATCTTTCCTCTGGTGCCACCTTAAGGTTGACGTGTTTTGGCTTTGAGTGAAATCACAACTACAGGATGGATTGCCATGACATTTAATACAGACACCCATGGTGCCCAGAGGATGAACCCTAATTACTTTGATGATCCACCGACTTCTCCTCTAGTGCCACCAGCTGGTCAACGTTTTCACTTATTCAGTGAAGTGCCTTGACATCTGCCACATGGACTGGACCAAAATTTGGTTCAGACATTCATTGTTCCCACACGATGAAGCCCACTGAGTCCAGGGATCTCCATGAGGTTGACCTTTTTGGTTCAGAATGAAACATCTCAACATTTATATTTAAAGGCTTAAGTAATTTTTACGTTTTACATGTATTTATTACATCTCTTATGCATTTTATTATGTTTTACATATCATGTGTTTAAGTCTGTTTGTGTTGTTAGTTTCACCTGGCTGCAAGACATAATTCAGTTAAAGTTGAAGAGTCGTCACAGGGAAATAAGCTATATAAGGCTTTGGCTACACAGTTAATACTTGTTTGTAATATTAATTGTTTATTTTGATCTTTTTTTGGTATTTGTCAACAGTAAGAAAAATGTCAAATATTGCCAGCCTCATCCTTTAAATACAGAATCCTGCTAGACATAATTGTGTTTGGAAAAGTATTTAATGCCATGAATGGGTCTCACATATAGGACAGTTCTTGGAGAACACAGAGAGAGCATCTTTAAAAAGAACCATGCCCCTCTTTTAGAGTTAACATAGTGCTATAATGTAATTTGATACGAGCCACTGTTTGTGCGTCCAGGTTCAGTGTTTGCTTACGTGTGCATCTGAGTGTATAGACGCACATATAACCCTGAAAAGGGCATTTTGTCTCACCACTCAGCCATAAATCAATCCAAAACTGTGATAGGACGCAGAACCTAAAGATATGCAGCCATTTGGCGTAATTCATTTGATTGGCTGACAGAGCGACAAAGACAGTGGTGATTGGTGTCTTCATGGGCAGATTTGAGGAGATGACAGGGACGGCTGCCAGGCAATCAGCAACAAATGTCTAATTACAAGATCTACTGAAATCACACAAATGCTTGATGATGGGAATGAGCTAATTACCGCCACACACACACACACACACACACACTTTCAGCACCTATTGTCATGCCTGAATTAGACCCCTCAGCCATGTTTTGGGGAGGCAGAAATCATTAGCGACCACTTTTTTTTGTTCCCTCTAGTGGTGTGATTTAGTCAGGGCTTAGTCAGACTGGAAGGCTAGAGCAGGTGTGTGTGGAGGCGAGAGATATGTGTGTGTGTGTGTGTGTGTGTGTGTGTGTGTGTGACCTCCGTGTTCAGGTGTGGACCAGGGAAAATGTTGAAAAACACAATTCCACGTCTTTGTATATTATCAATGTGGTTTCTATGGAAACCACGTGCGCTCAAAAAATAAATAAATAAAAAGACTAGTGAATGCCTTATCAAACTGCTTTTAAATAGTAATGTATGAAAGGAAATGGGACTCTTTTATCACCAGCTATTGGTTTACACTAATACATCCCTGTGCAGATCATTGCCTTTTCCATCTTTTCATCAACTGCTGATTTTTAAATAGTCCACTGATTGTAGAAACCTAGAAGCACAAGAGAAGACCTTGAAAAGTGTCAGTTTTGCACATTTAATGGCTGAATATGAAGACTGATTACAGCTGTTTACGGATCAGATTTCCATTTTTAATAAGCTAGAAATAAAATGATGATGGCGTCTAGATTAACGAGTGAAATCTCCCGAAAAGCAGCTTTAATAGCATAAACAAATTTTCAGCAAAGTGAGATCTGCATAGTTGTTGATAGTTTAGTTTTACTGTTCAAATGACACACTCCCATTTTAATGTCAAATTAGTGTTCGGTTGGTCTTTTAACAGTCAGAATTTGCTCGCGGTATATTTTTATCATAAAGGTAAAAAAAATGTTTTTTATTAAACTGCGATAATTACACCAACAGATCATAATCAATCCTCAATAACCTGCATGTTTTCATCTAAAATCAACACTCTATTTAAATCTAAGAAAGTGGGCCATTTGGATCTGAAGATTAGTTCAGGTGTGGGATGATAATTGAACTTAAACAATGCTTGTCTGTGTTTTGATTTCACCTGGAAATATTGATGGTAAACTATGACGTTAAAAGAACCTGGGGTAGGAAGTGCTTGCCATGCTGCAGATTAAGATGGAACAAGCAAGCAAAAGCAAAGTTAGAAGATGTGTAATGAATGGTGCCAAATGTTCTCACACACTACTACTTTTAAAGATTTTTCCGATGATAAAAGCAGTCATGGATATTCAGTTTACCCTGGATTCACCTCAAAAGCTCTAGTGAGTAATGTTTTGCACATTGCAGAGGGAATTCTGTGCTTTCTGTGGGGATTTTGGGACCCTCTAGGGACCACTTCCAGGACTCTCATCCTGATTGTGAGTACAGTGTTTTTGGTGGTATTTTTTTTTTCTTCCCCTTTTTAATGCCATGATTCGTTTTGTAGGGCATGGCACCTCTCAAGGACCTCTGTGACCATCTCTGGCCGCTTTCCCAGACGCTACAGTCCGTGCAGCACCCTCCCCCCCGTCAGGGATTTGGTGTGCTACACCGCCACCTCGTGTCCGGCCGCGAAGCTGCACTGCCCCGCTGAGCGCTCAGACGGGGCTTGGCGCTCCGAGGTCTGTGAGGCTGCCGCCGCCGCCGCCGCCGCCGCCGCTTTCCTCTCAGCGTGAACGCAGCCTTTTTTTTTTTTCTCCCGCAGACGCCCGGGGCTGACAGCCGTCCTCTCCTCGCTCTCCAGGAACATCTTTAGGGAGCCCTAAAACTGCTTTTCCCGCCGCGGTCCTTCCTCCAAAAAAAAAAAAAGAGAAAAAAAGAAAAAGCCGACGTGGTGTGCTGGTGTGACTGAAGAGCTGCGGTAAAGAGAGAGAGACGTCCTCCCTTCTTCAGCTGCTAAATACCAGGTAAGACAATTTACCATCAATTTGCTGTGAGGAACGGGACATTCAGCCACTTAGGGTTTGGTTGCTGGCTCTCTGGGGCTTCCCAGAGAGGCTTGTGGACAATGGACAAAAGATAATGTGCAACATGGATTGTTCCAGATAGACTGCACCTGCTCGAAATGAGTGTGGCTGGCTGTTGGGTGTAAATACACAAACCACTTCTGCAAGGTGCTGTCAGAGCAACAAGGCGGTTTGGTGATGCACAGGAAAGTGATTGTTATGCAGGAAGCCAGGCTTAAATGCATCTCCACGGATTGTTCTCGGCAAGTGATGCAGTTGAGAGTAAAAACGCAGACCGACTGGGACTTACAGTCTCTGAAACCTCGTTTTCATGTAACTTGGATCAATTTGATATTGCTTATTTAGATATAGCACACTAGTAGTGAAGCGATTGTTACTATGCTGAGGAGTAAAGCTGGTGCAAACAGAGTCAAGGATGATTTTACCCTCCAGTAGGCTACATCACTGGTGACAACCTGTTTCTTTTTTTTTTAATGCCTGCTTCCCTTGGTAATGACAAACTTTATGTGAAGCTGCAGACTTCCACATGGCACGGCCAGCCCTATCCATCACACTGCCCTCTGCTCCCTTTACAACGTCTGGAGGCGGAGGATGCTCCTATAGGTTTTACCATATGTCTTGGAAATATTACCTTTGGGAAACCGTTGTCGGAGGTCTGTTTTTACGAGACACAGATGTGGATTAGGGCTCATCCTAATCTGTTTAGTATCACTCACGGCCCGCCCTCACGAATGCCTGGAACATTTTTAATAATAGATGGCTGAATAGATTCACTGGCTCGCAGCATCGATTTTGGTCTGCATGAGGCTGTAAAGAGTCGTCTGATGAGAAACTAATGAAACCAAATGTCATGAAACCAAAAAAATCCATAGTAATCATGCAGTAAATTCTGAAATGGATCGCATATAAATATTGTAGAAAACTCAAGTCCCTATAGGAATACAGTGACGCCAGAGAGATTTTTCACTTTAGTTGGAATAATTCCAAAATGTCCTAACGTCGCCCATGGGCGTGTTTCTTAAGCTTCTTTTGATTTCACGGGTTGCAAGAAACTGTAGCTCTTGTCATGTTTCACTCTTTGTATTCGTTCCAGAGAATAATAAAGGCTTCTTTATTTCCCTAATTGAATTACACGCCCAAGTCAGGCGCACCAATTATTTCCTTGATTGTGTAACAAGTGAGATGCTGCGGCATCTGGTGTCCCATCCCACAGGACCAGTGTGAGGCCAGAGCTGGCTGTGGGCCCATTGATGGTGTTAACCCCCTCATTCATTCAACCAGAAGCTGCAGAATTGAGAGGGCTCAGGATTTCATCCCCAGGGAATACTAATAACCTTACCAGAGAGATTTGTCTAAGCTTCGCTCGCCATCAACCCAGTAGGAAGGCGTGACGGCGTGCCAGGACTCTGCAGTCATGTAGGGGGTAGATATAGTCTGGTAAGGTGAATGAAGCTGCTTCAGTAAGCGCTTTGATTAGCCCAAGAGAAGTCATTAACTCTGGTGAATGCTGCTCTGAAGACCAGCGTGTAGGCTGTGAGGTTGCCAACTCAGGCTTGTTTCCTCAATGCTTTTAGCAGGACTGTAGCATTTGGGTCCGGTGAGTTTGGACTTGATTTGGTCTTCGCCAGTTTCAGGTGATGATTCCAGTCTTTTCTGCTTCCAAACATTTCGTGAGATACATTTTTTCCACCTGTTCTACCTTTTATATGTTTTCTTTGGTTTGCATGTACCGTGGACTGTTGAATTAAACACATACTGGCCAACGGTTCAAACGCTAAAGTGCTACTGTGAGCAGCTAATCCTCACATTTGAGAGGCTGAAACCAGAGAACGTTTTGCATGCCAGCTAGAAAAATGACTGATGAACGATTAGACGACTATCTACAGTAAATAGTTGTCGAGACTAACTAAGATTAATCAACTAATCGTTGCAGATCTACACGTGCATTTATCAGTCAAATCTTATGTGTTATCCTGCAAATACAAACCTTAAAACACGATGGACCCATTTTGCAAAGGCGGTTCAAGACTAGCTTCAGACGAGGTCTCACTTTTTCAAGATTGAGCAAATTACAACCAACAAGTCATTACTTTGAATTAATTTGAATGCAAGCTACTTAGTTTAGCTACTTTTTTATGTTAGCAAAGAAAGCACCCATAGCCATAGCCTAGTTTACTGTAAGGGCAACAGGGTCAGTGGGACAGTGCATTTTAGGAATGCCCCCTTGCTGTACAAGGCACAGCACACACTTACAGGCCTAAACTGGATTTCGAATTCAAGTTTTCACAGATCGAACATCACATTTTTCCCACATTCGAGAGCAGTTCGAATTTCAATTACCTATTCAAAAGTTGGATAGGTTTTTAATGAATTTTGTTTTGGTCTATGATCTGGCTTAAACCCTGACCATTTCCCACATTCTTACAGACACAAACTTTTTATTGGCTGTGTTGGTTTCGTATAAAATTTTATTTGCTCTGCTTTCCGTCCTGGAGTTTTTTTTGTGGCCACGGTTTTGATCTCCATTGGAGCTGCTTGTTGAATTGACTTGGATTTGAGGTCGTCCCCTTATTGCTCTGGCTTTTGGCTTTTAATCTGTGACATTTTTTTGTCTGTTTTCCGCTTTCTGCTTGTAATGATTCAACTTTCACCAAGTTACTTCCAGATATTGCTATCCAAGCACTAAGGCTGGGTATGAAACCTCAACACTTTTTGGTACTGTTTGAAATGTCTGTAGGCCAGAGTACCGAAAGTTGGCTTCGAATCTCTGGGTATGTTTGAAGGACTATTTTATTCATGCAAAGTTCTTGTACACCGTTTGTTTATTAAGATCTTTGGCTTCTGGTTTGTAAGGTATAGGAAGATAGCATCAAAAGTCAGGTATCATACTGGCGTTAGTATTGAAAATGTAATATATTCTCTGGTGCAAAGGAAGCGATGCAATTTACATTTGTGGCAGCACTATGAGAAGCTCGTTTAAAATTAGTTGAAGATGAGTAGCTGGGTACTTAGCATGAGCTTTGAGGTGATGAGATTTGGAGCAGGTACAGTTGAGGTTGTACAGTTCGTTGAGGTTGATTGCGAGCAGTCGGCTGTGCTGCGCCGATCCGACAGGGGCGGCAGTGGTACCCTGAGGGACTCGACCCCCATCTCCAGTTTTGGTCCCTCCATTTACCTCTCTATTATCACTGTCGCTCTCATCGTCTGCTCCTTCCAGTCTTCTGCACTCCTTTGATTGTACTTCTATTCAATCTCCAGTCCTGTCGCTCTCCCCCCTTTCTTCCTCTACCTCGTTAAATCTTTCTTCCACTCCATTCTTGCACTCTTTTCTTACTCTCCTTTCCCCCCCCCCTGTACGTTCCTTGCCGCATGTTGGCCGTAACAACCTTCTTTCTTCTCCCATCTCGTCCGATATCTCATCTCCCCCCTCCCCTTCCCCGCTTTCATGTCATAGCTTTCATTTTACAACTTCTTTTCATGCCCTTGGGTCGTGTCTGTGTTGGATCGCGAGGGTAGCGTTTCACTGAGATCAATGACGGGCTGAAGATATTTAATTTAAAGTGTCAGATTAAATTAGGACGAACCTCCGCAGACGAGGGTTTAACGGCCTTGATAGAGAGCAACGACATGCTCTCCCATCAGCATCGATTAGCTCCATTGTCATTTTAGGGGGGAGTCTCGTCTGATTAATCGGACCCTAAGTAGTACCTGGAGGGACGCCATCTGATGCTCTCACGGATTAATAATTAGTTTTTCTCAAAGCGGACTAATCAATAGCTGAACATTCTTCTGCCACGTCATGCATTGGTGTCTGACTTGCAGTGAATCTGGGCTAACCCATGAAAGTCTGCTCTGTGTGCGAACTACTTGTGGATGCTCAAAGAGCTGACTGTGAAGCGATTTCGGCACCAGCAAAGGGTCAGAATTAAAGGCTGTTACAAAAAGGAGAATAGAAGACAAAAGCTGTGTGCAATCAAAGCGCCGAGACGGGAGCGCACGAAAACAAACGGCTGTTTCTTCTGTTTTCTGGAGAGGGGGGGAAAGGCTCGCTCGCGTCTCCAGACAGAGAGAATAGGGAATAATGAGAGCCACAAAGAGACGGTGGGGGGATTATTTGTCACCAGTGAGTGAGTTCAGGGCAGAGAGCTTCATGACACTGATGGCCTGTGAAGCTGCTCTTTGAGGATGCTGAATGAACTTGTCATGACAGATAGCGCACTGCATCCCCGAGCAGCCGGGAGCTGTGGAGAAATTCTCCAGCACAATGAGAGATTGTAAGGTTGGTGTGGAAAAATGAAGATTTCGACTCCTTGAAATGAGAGACTCTCACCTGATCTTGCCTCAGGTGAGGCCACAGTGGAGGGGAATAGGAAAAAACATTAACAAATTAACAATTTAAATATCACCCACACCATTTAGGTTTGGACAGTGTCTTAGCTGCTTCTGGTGCAAGGCTGGAAAAGATGCCTGATATAAAGGGCTTCAGACTGAGATCAATTTAAAGTGTGTCCAATCTGCTTGTTTGGTGATACTAACCTTTATAACAGCTGCTCCAACAACCCACGATTCCACCAGCGTCTTGTTGACGCCTGACATGGTCCTACTTTCCCTGCCACAGCCTCCATCGGCCAGTGTCTCTTTTAACCTTTACTGATCCAGAGAAAGCCAACAGAGTGCACACTTTCTTTGCCAGCAACATCCCACTTCAGATTCACACAATCCCACACATTGACAGTCTGCTGAATATGGAGCTGGTGAGCGCAAACATGTTCTTGGACTGTCGGTCAGCTCTGCGAGGGTAGCTGAGGAGAGGGAGAGCGGCTCGTTCTTTAATTCTCCAGCTACATTTTCTCAGGCAATCTAGGGATTTAAACTGCCAATATTACATTATTTTGTCCACCACAGTGCTGTGGTGGTCTTGTTTTAATTCAGTTAAAACCAGGAAAAGTGGGGCTGGAGTTGGCTTGCAGCCTCGGCAGTAACTTTTAGATTTAGCTATGTTGAAGTTTAAAGTGTCATTGTGTCTATTAAATGCTCTAAATGCTTCCATCATTCTCCGGCTGACTGTGGTTTTGATCCAAACCAGCTGAGCCCCGATAGTCTGATGTAATACGTCAGTGCTGTTCAGGAGTGCTGACTACAGGCACGTTACATTGCCTCTGATTGGCGGGCCCGACAACAGGGTCTTTACTTCGATTCCCAAAATGCCAGCGACGTGGCAGGAACAAGCTACAGTTGAACGGCTACAAGGAAGGAAAATAGACTTGAAGCTTGAAGCTGCATAGGAAGATACAACCGAGACTGCACCTACTTCCTCATGGGTAGCATCAGTGGGCTAAATGGCCCCTTTTTTCAGGCCTGACTCATGCTAATGTGTTAATATGAAACCTCGCCGCTGTGCACCACACAAATGGTATGAATCTGCATTTTTATGTCATTTGCTACCGGATTGATAACCCATCAGCTTGAATGTGGCAGGGTAAGGAGAAGTATCAGCACTTATTTGCATCAGGCTCATTCGTCTCTCCACACATTTAAAGCTGAGTTTGACATTGAGATGGGTGTGTATCAAGCACAGAGAAAGGGGACTTGGTGTGTATCGTACAGTTTTTTTTTTTTTTGCTCCCTTTTAGGAGTCAGGAATGATGAATGGCACGGCGGTTTAATGATCTTGTAGCGGAAAGGCAAGTGCCGAAGCAGGCACGCTACATGCTAACTGCAGGGAGATGAAGATTGACTTTTTGCCAGAAGCCCGCAGCACTCACATGAAAAGCCTCCACCTCAATTAAAGGAATGATCTGTGGAGTAAAGGGGACTGATGAAGGAGAAGTCATCCTTATGGGACCCCCTCTGCACCCACATACAAAACAACCCAAACCCCCCTCTTGTGACTACATATTCCTCCTTTTTTGTACCAGCAGAAGAATTCGGCACATTCGCTGCGACTCCCTCAGGGTTTGTCACACTCAGTTCACTCTCCAACACACATATACATCTATACACCTATTCCAGGAAATTAAGGGGAGCCAATTTACATTTTACGGGGCTCCTTTTGTTTCTGCAAGCCTCACGTATTCGACGTGAAGCGCTGCGCTGTTCTCTCTAGGCACAACTACTCCTCATCACAGGGTCTTATCACATGCCAGCCGGGAGTTTCAGTCCCAATTAGAATTACATCTCCATTTGGATCTTTAACTTGGTTGTTGGTGGCGTTCAAAGGCCCATGAACACATTTCATTAACTTAGTTCCCTCCTTGTGCCGTCTATCTGTGTATCTTTCTCAGTCTGTTAAAGTAGCAAAGCCTGAAGACTTCGAGAAGCACTAATCTGCTCTCAGTGCATTTGTCTGTTGCACAATGCAACATGTCATTATGAAAGTATTAAATCCTCTCTGTGCCCCTGAGGAGTTCTTAAAGCTCAGGCTTTGGGATTGCGTTCGGTATTGTTTGTACGTGCGAGTTTGTATATGAAATTAGTGTTTGGATTCACTTCTGCTTAGGCAACTATTTGTGTGTGATTCTACTTGCGTAACCAGTCGTGGTGTGTGTGCATGCGTGTCTTGGAGAAGATTTGGCCGCAGCCCCGGCCAGAGAATGTTGCTGACACAAAGGGAAGGCAACCGCTTTTTCTCCTAGCACAACAATCAGCATGGCATCAGTCGCACCATCAAAGCGGTGGTGGGTTTAGCGCTTGGGGTTAGCTGCGGGTAAACTGAACGGGGCTCACATGAATCATGAGGTTTCGAGGGGGTCATGCGAGTTCACTTTAGGTTAGCGATGCCGCACGCTAATATTTTAATGTGCATTTTAAAGCGTGAGGGGGGGGGGGGGTAGGGGGGTAGGTACCAGAGGATGCAAACCTCTCGACTGGTAAGAATGGAACAGCTCGAGGCTACATTGGAAATAACTGATCTCAGTGCATGTTAGGTAGTCTCTCTCTCTCTGCTTAGCACACACACTCTGTCTGTAATATTATATATTCAATGGCAGTAAAGACAGCTTTTTTTCAGTGTGGAGTAAATGGAGGTAGATGAAATGTAGACTGTCGCCCGTGGGACAGGGGTTATTTTTAGTGAGGCACTCTATGATCAGGCTGCGTTGTGCATATTCAGAAACATTATACACAAGGAGTGTTGAAGGAAAGATGAGTTTTGTTTACGGTCAACTATGCCAGGGGTTTTCGGTGGTGTTTTTTAGAGTGGAGGGGCGCCGAGTAAATCAGGTAGTAAATAATGCTTAGTAAGCTTCAAGCTACATCACACAGCAAAGGCCACGTGTGACGCATTTCCACGAGAAGGATTTCAATCCAATCCAATTGTAAATACGGCGGCAAGATACAGAGCTTTAGAGGACTGTTGGCCTCCACATACACCTCCCTCACCCTCATCGATGGATCAGGAGAAGGAGGACTCAGTCTTTGGAAGTTTGAGTTTCTGATGTCCAAACAAATCTCTTATCTACGTCTGACAGCTACTACAACCAGCCAGCTTGGGATTGGGACGGGTTAGCTAGTCACATTTGATTGGATAAATCAATCATTTGAATATATTTGGTACCCAGGAACTAAGGTAAACAATATCCAATCAGCCACATTTTAGTGAAGAATTCATCCCCCCCTGTGGACTGGCTAAAAAGTTATCTAGTGATTACTTAGCAGAGGTGGCGAGTAACGCAGGCAATGTCCTGGGGGAAATCCTGTACGCTGTCACCATCATCACAATAGCTTTGTTCACAGAGAGCAGCAAATGTACAGGGATATGTTTTGGTGACATTGGTCTTTTGGAGCAATTTATATTACCATCAAAAGCTATATATAACTGTCCACTTGGGTAATGTGGCTGTATTTGCTCAAAAGATGTGAAAATGGCACAAATACAGCATTTGTGAGGCCCAAGGGCAGCAGCTCATGCATACAGAATGAACTCTAGTTTGTTTATTATTCCCCCCTCTCATTTCAGTGGTGTTGCTGCGAATGTCCTCTGGGTCTAGATGACACTGCAAACCCTTTAATCACCGACTGATACACACACGCGTATATTTGCGCTCATATCACACAGCGAAGCATCTCTTCCAATTACTGATTCAGCATCAATTATTTTCCCCGACACTGTGCTTGTCAGAAGATACTCACTGCAATTAGGCTCGCCTGCTTTGTTAGCGACCGGATTGACAGGAAGCGTCACTTTGGATACAGGACGGGCATATTCGGCACTCGCTGGCTGCCTGATGGGGTTTGAGGTTAGGTTGGAATTGCCGCGCCATTTCCTGCCATGACCGTATAGACTGGAGGCCGGCCATTGATCTCTGTGCTCAGTTAAAAAGTCAGAATGGGACCTAATTTATGTGCGCTATTTGATTCCTGGAATGACGGGCTCACGTTGGTGGTTTTCAAGGACGGTAGTTACCAGAAGTTACCAGAAGCCCGTGGTTGATAGATACAACTTGTCGCCTTTGGATTTTTAGAATAAACAATAAATCGTGATGAAACACCTTGGATATTCTCTCATGGCACTTGTTCCGTAAAAAGGAACATGGCATTAGAGAATGTGCACACCTCCTTGAATGCATCACCCCTTGGGGACATTGACTCCATGAGTCAGCAGAACCATTGCCATATAGTAATGTGACAAACAGAAGGATACCAGTAAAAAATGGAATACGGGCAACATTTTATATGCACCCTTTAATGGTGAGGACGGAATTGGATTTCTGTTGAATTCATAAATCATAAATAAGAGTCAAGCGAGTGAAATGCGATGTGAAAGCCATTTTTGGAAAAACTTTAGCATTAACTCTTCGCCTCAGGAGTGAATGCCTAACTCTAGCTATTTAGCTATAATAGAACCACCAACCTCACCTACATTAGGAGCAGCACTGTGCTCAGCTTCCGCTACAAAATCCTTAGATTGATTCCTTTATTATAATTGCCTCTAACGATACATAATGAAGCAATTATGAGCCGTCTGGTTTCTTAACACACCATGATTTGCCTGTAAACCACCGTATAAGACCGCACATTAACTGAAGACAGCAGAGAGAGAACAGAGTGAGGGAGACAGGGGGTGATGTAGGGGAAGCCTCTGCCAAGTGGGCACATGCCAGCACTTAACAATCTGGCCTGCTGATATGCGTCAGGGAGTTAATAAACAATGGAAACAAAATATTTTCTCACTCCTTGTCTCTCAAATATATATATATATATATATATATATGTCTATGTACGTATATATTTACACACAAGACATGTAAACAGGCTAACGTAAGTAGTATACAGGTAAGATGTGTCATAGTGGCGAGCTCATGCTGAGGGATGAAGCTGTCCCTGAGTCTGGTGGTGCGGGACCGGATGCTGCAGTGGGTCCCCTGAGTCAGGGAGGGAGGAGGCGATGAAGATGAAGATGAGTCCTACTGGGCGGTAGTTTGTTAAGGCAGAGGGTTTCGGACTTTCTGGGGACAGGGACAATAGTGGTCTCCTTGAAACACGTGGGGACTACAGACTGGAGCAGTGACATCCGACGTCCGCCAGTTGATCTTTAGCACTGCTAATAGCTCTCCGGAGCGTATACCTGGACCTCCTGTGTTCCTCCAAATCACCTGATTGATCTTCTCATCAAACTCTCAGCATTAGCATGAATAAGTGCATTTCCTAAAATGTAAAACTTCTCCTTCAAATATGTCTCTGCTTCTCTGGGGACTTTTGGGGGGCTTTTTTTGTTGCCTTATTTGACATTTTCCCCCGTTGAATACATTTGAATCCATTTCTGATAACAACTAACAGCGTGTGTTGAGTGCTGTTGTCATTCTCATAGACTTTCTGCTGAGTCTGTGATTATACCACAGACCTTTCTGTGTTATTGTGAGGTTTGAAGTGTGTGCTTTTTACTGTGCATCAAAAACCCTAAACGAATATAAACTACGGACTCCCTCAAACCTATAAATGTTCCCCGCTCTTTCAGTCTGTTCCTTCCCCTCTGTCTCTCCAGTTATTTTCTTCAGTGCATGACCAGACACTCTTGCGCGGGTGGTTGAAGTTATTGAATACACAGATCAATCCATTGCCACGGCGAGCACTGGTTAGACACGGTGGCTGGAGCCGAATATTAGATATTTCAGGGATGGCATTTTATGCACGCAACCGAGAGGAATGTGACTGACAATCAGGTGACAAATGAATCGTCTCAAGATGTGAGTCATGCAGATCGTGTAAGCATAAAAATGTAAATGTGACATGGAAAGCTCTTCTTGCTGCTGGATGCTGATGTCATTTAGCGCCGCTTGCCCCCGCAGCCCTCTGTGGTTCTGTCTTTAGTGGCTTTTGGAAATCACTCATTTGCCTCTTAGTTCTGTCTCTTTTTGTGCTGTTGAGGCCGGGCGGTTGAGTGAGACGCTTTCCATTACAGTATTCTGTCACCACACACAGCAACTTTTGGTGCCAGGCAGATTTTTTCCCCTTGCTATAACACACGCGAGGATGACCCAGTAGGAACCAAGCAAATGCCAACAAAGATGCAATAGCAGGGGCAAATTAGCATCAGCATGTCTCTCCCATACATATTTATATATTTCATTCTATAGACACATCCAAGGTTGTAGGTGGAAGTAAACAAGCCGCCATTACTGCGTTGGCATCTCACTTGTGTAAAGGAATTCACTTCATGAGCGTTACAATTTGAACATGAAATTGAATGCCAGTGAAGTAAAGGTTATAAAAAACTTATCAACGTGATTTAATCCAATAAAAACTGAAAGCCTCTGATCCATCAAATCAATTTGACTTCCGTTCATCTCCGTTATGACCGCTAAAGTGTGAGCCGCTTCCCTACGCTGGGCTGATAGTGAGCCATCACCCCGCTTGGTACTAACATTCCACTTTACAGTATCATGTGCTTCAGTTTATTGTTGAATAATTGATTTGAAGTCGCGGGCCTTCGCATCCAAAGGAAGACGGGCAGACAAAAGTGGTACTTTGTTGTCACTTTTTCCCCAACGCCTGCGTCATAAACAATTTCACACGTGTTTCGGACTCTGATTGCACAGTCGTGTTAGAGTGGGGGTTCTTCCCTCACAAATGATCTCACAGACTAGCGTTAGCTTCAGAGAGCACTGTATCAGGCAAGTTTAGTGTTTTGCTCAATGCTCTTTGCTAACGGGAAAGAGAGTGTGAGCCGGAACGTCGCGCTTCCGCGTGACGCAATTTTGCCAATCCAGGTGTGAGGACTCCGAATCACTCACCAGTGCGCACAAATGCATTCACATTCACACGCATATTCACTGGCGTGCGAGCAGCGCTGCAACACTGGCAGGCTGAGTTGGGCAAACACCACAATAAAGAAAGCATTCAGATATTAAGATATGCCCAGGTCGGCCCTGATTGGCCTAGGGCATCTCTAATTTAAATGATTTATGCCATCATATTGTTGCAAACCAATCTGTGTATCTGTGTATGGTGTATGGATTACCCTCAGTCTCAGAGGAGGATATCTCGGGATGTTAAAGCCTGTGTTGCTCGGTACCACTGGTAGTAAGGGAGAAAATACTGTGTTTTTAAGTGTTTAAGAGTTTTGGTCTAGCTCAAAAGAGAGCGTATTCCCACCTGGTCGTTTGATATCTATTGATCATCTCAGTCTGTATCGGTCAACAGCTGCAACGGTATCATCAAGAAAATGAAGGCTTACTGTATATATGAGTTCATTTCCTCTCTAGATGCCAGCAAAGATGCAATGGCCCCTAGAAACCAGTATGTGAGCTTCACCTACAGCCTGGGGATATACAGTAAAGGGTTGCAATCATCTTTGGAAAGTACTTGTTTGTGTTCCCGAATCTTTTTGGAAGTAGCCCTTGTTGTAGAAATGACATACTGTATGTGGATCATCCTTTAGGAAACCCCCTCATTTTGAAAGGGAGGCTTGCTAATTGCGGTGTTTATGCAGTTTACCGATACCAGGCTTGGCCAGAGGTGTAGAATATCTGACCCAGCGTTTGACCGGACATTTCCCCTTCTCGGTGAATGACGTGTATCTGTGGTGCACTTGTCTAATCTGTAACGTTCCACTCTTTAAATTCTCACCTCACCATATTTTCACCAGTAGTGATTTGTGTGCGCACCCAGGAGCTCAGGTTATTTTGGAAAAAGGTGTAGGGATTGTGCAGCAGGTGGAGCTGCTGTGCCTAAACACGTTGTGAAGATTTTGATCATTGACCCTGCAGGCCTTGTCAGGGACATCGCTTGCTCTTGAGCATTTTATTGAACACAGTGGAAGAACAACGGGGTATTGGCACCTCTTTGATGCATAATGTATTAAAGCCGGAGAAAACTGTCAGAAGGTTAGCAGTAGCCTCCTTGTCCACCTTTTCATGTACTTTTTAATTTTTCATTAATGGCATTTAACTGATGCTCTCGTATGCAGAGAGTGTGAGCTGGTGGGGGTTCAGTTAATAAGGCTGTTCATGGATACAGACTGTTGCAGCCATTAGATCTGTGACCTTTCAGTTGTAAGACGGCGTGTGTACCCTTTATGATATTCGGATGCTCATTCAGTGGGGAATGTGAGCAAGTGATCCTCCACTCAAGAGGCCATTTCTTTAAACCTCATGCCACTATACTGCCTGATGAGATGGGGCTGAAACCATACTGTAAATACATGTGTCTTTCCCAGTCAGTAATAAGATGACAGAACCTTGGGATGGGGTGGGGTTCCAGTAGTCGGTTTCACTGTGGATGTTGGCCCATACCCAGATTCAATGAGCCTCTATTAGCAAAGAGCAACGTTCAAAGCATTTAGGGAACTGATTTTTAGCTAGCACTGACCACAGCCAAAGATTATTTGTTTGACAAAGAAGCACCATTCTCTCACGATTGTGTAGACACCAACCGAGCGGCGAGTCTTGTTTCGATTCATCAATCGACAGAAAATGAATTGGAAACTATTTTGTTGATTAATCGGAAATAATGTCCAAATGATTTGGTTTCAGCTTCTAATGTGAATATTTTCTATTTTTTAAGGCTTCAGTGATAGTGAACTGAATCTCTTTGGGGTTTTTGACGGTCTGACTAAACAAGACATTTGAAGACACCTCACCTTGGGCTTTGGGAAAGTGTGTGGATCACTTTTCACTGGTTCCTTACATTTTATAGACTAAGCCATTGAATCAGTTAATTGAGAAAAATAATCACAAGATGAATTGATAGTGACAATAATCATTCCTTACAGCCCTAGTTACAATGTTGCCAGAATCTCCCGATTAAACATTTACTCATATTATGTCAAACAAACCTTTCAACACAACAGTCCTGAATCTGGAACTATGATATTCGGAGAAAGTAGCTCATTGCAAAGTTTCGATTCAGCAGGGAATTTGAAAGGTGTCAGATGTGGTAAGTGGAAGAGCGGAAGCTATGTTATCAGTTGCTAGGAGCAGTAAATGTAAGGTATTTTTACGCATTGATCACAGTCATTTGTCGACTCTTATTTGTCGAGTTATTTTTGTGAGTCAGCTTACAGCGACTTTATAGGTGTGTCGGTCTCATTCCCTCTCTGTCAGCATTTTCTGTCGCTATTTTTCATGAATGTTGCTAGTTAGCCAGATAGTTAGGTCGGAGGAAGCTCTGATTGGTCAACTGTTTCTCTGTTTAAATTGCTGAAAAATTCCAGGTTGCGGGTGGCGATTCAGAGGCCTGGAATGACCTCACTTATGAGGCTAATTGAACCAGAACAGAACAGATTGTCTTTGTTGAAATAAAGGAGTCTAATGGGAGAGTTCCTCATCATTTGTAACATACTATGTCTGACTACCACTGCTTTATCACAAATGCTCATCATGGGCTCAAGCTTAGCCTTTACTGTACACTCATAGCTGATATAGTAAAACACTCATTTCTTTTCTCTCTTTGTGGTTCTCTTTCTCAGAACCCTAAAGATAGAAAGCACCTGTCTTTTTCTTAGTTGCCCCCTCAGCAGTGACTTCTTTCTCATGTCGTCTATTTTGAAAGCAGCAGACCCAGAACTAAACGTGTTTGTCGACCCCGCCCACGCGACTGTACATCTTTGCTGATGAGCCACGGCCCTCATCTGGCAAAGACACCCAGCAAGGCAATTTGTCCTGACCCCGGGTCTTCAGCCGCATTTGCCCAGCCACAGTGTGCGTTGGCAGGTTCGGCCGAGCACCATATGTGACAGGATGTTTGTAATGGTAGCCGCGAAGCTCTCGTCAGCCATCTCTGAGCTCTATTTATAAGGCAGCCTTGTCATTTGGATGTGTGCAGGGGATCGCTGGCATCACGGGGTGGAGGGATGAAGGCAATTTGTCCCCTTTCCGTTCACTCATTCCACTCGGGTTTTCTTTTCCACACTGGAAAAAGGTGGACAGCAGCCACCTCTTCTGAACAGCCGGTCCAACCTAAGGCCTATGGATCAGAGTGGTCCAAAGAGGCAGCTTTGCTCTTAACTTTCAAGTCCAAGCCTCTTGAGGCGTCGTTGCAGAGCCAAACAAAGAACTCTTCCACCAGGCTTTGTTTTTTATTCTAATATACCTCAGAGAGCTTTGGCAGTATTGGCTACATATTTTTTTGCTGCTTAAAAGTGCCCCCCTGGTGTATTAGAACTGACTGGTTCAATATGTGCTCCCTCAACCTGAAGTGCGCCAAAGCTGTAGGAAAGGTCGTAAAGCTTCCACAGCTAATGTGCACTGATTTTCCAATGAAACGTGAGTAATGATGACATTATCACCTGTCAGTCACCAGTGACGCTGTGGCTCACGCTGTGGTTTTCACAGCTCTGTGTATTGTGGAATGGTTGAACTTTTCACTCTTTTATAGTGCTGGAAACACCTGCCACATCAAGAGTATATTTCCCCCTCGTCAATTTGTGAGCTGCTGGTAATAAAGTTGGCCAACATGGTATTACAAACACATAGGAAACGTGTGCTTTATAGCAGCGCGTTTTAGGATTTGTTTAAATTGCGAAACCTGGGAACAACAAAACGCGTTTTTAAGGAGTTATTTTAAGAATTAAGTTTGTTGGGTGTGTCTTGAAAGCCCATGTGCTTATGGCTTGTGTAATATCAAGCATTAGAAAGAGGAGACACAGTTAGATATGTTGCTTAGAAACGCACCCTTATTGTTGGCATATTGTTCTCTAAATCACTGTCGTTGCTCTTCAGTGTGAAACCTGCTGTTGTATACATAATGTCTAACGTCTGTGGCTCTGGGTGAGTTTGCCAACGCGTTTGCCGTATCACCTTTATAAGGTTAAATGCAGGTTTAGAACCATTTTAATGACGTCATTTTAAAGGAAGGTGGAAGAGATTAAACACATCTGATCACATATGTGTGTATATAGTGCCGTGGGAGCGGGGAGAGTTTCATGCCTCGTCCAATTATCTTTCCATTCCTCCCTTAATGAAAAAAAAAAAAAAATGCAATCATGGCACAGTAAGGCGCTTTGGATAAAGGCTTCCACCACATGGCACAGGGGAGCTGTATGTGGCCAGTCTCTGATGATCAGTCTCGCTGCAGGCCTAATTTTCTTTAGCAGCTCATTAATGTAAGACTGTTGACAGAGGAAAAAGCACACATGCACACACACACACACACACACACACACACACACACACAAATACATGCTTAGGATATACTGTATATATATATATGATTAATATATATCAATCTTGGTGTTGTGCTAATGTTCATATTACTCAAATATTTGGACACATTGTATTTTTATGCTTTGGCAACATTGTTTTTTTTTAAGGTTTCATGCCAACAAAGCCCTCTGAATTGAATTGCGTCGAGAAAAAAGTCCATCTGCAAATCCAAGGCCACGTGGAAGGCATCATCCTCCACCTCCTCCCACGGCCTGTCCAACCTTGAGATCCATGTGGAACGCAACAGGTTTCGCATTCAAATAGATTTTCACACCTGGCCGGTGTGTGTGAAATTTACTCTGTAGTCCGGAAATGGTAACGAGCTAAATAAATGCAGTGTGCTTGAGAGAGGGAGAGACAGAAAGAGAGAGAGAGAGAGAGAGAGAGAGAGAGAGAGAGAGAGAGAGAGAGCTTGGTGCTCCATAGCCCTAAGGTAAGCTTTTTCTGGAGGTTGCTATGAAACAGTGATGTAATTGCTACCAGTGAGTCATTTGCAATGAGAATGACTTCATCTCTATCTTTTTGGATTGGATTGTGAGAGTTGGCTCGTAACTCTGATGGCACGGAGAGGAAAACACTGCCTGGGTGTCCTTGGCTATGGCTGATGGCGAATTTACTTATGACTCTTTTTTGTTTTTTAGAGAAGTGTGAAGTGCACAGGCCAATGAGAGAATGGTTGCACATTTCTACGTGTTTAGAAATGTTAAAGAAAAGGTTGAAAGAAGTCACTTTCTGCTTTCCAAGAAGAAAATGCATATTGAGTGCATTTACTAGAGGAATTCTGTTTTTCATTTGCTTCGGACTGAGGTAAACACAACTGCTCAGCATAGGAAGTGATCTTGTGATGGGGTGACCTCATGGTTTGGGGCAGCGTCCCACTACCAGAGGACCACATGTTCCATACCGTGTGCAACAGTGTGCAAATATGCTCATTTGCATTCTTGCAGCACGTTAGAGGAGAAGATTGATGCCTCTCTCATATTTGTATGCTACATGTTAAGCTACAGCCAGGAGACGTTTAGCTTAGCTTCAAATAAAGATATGAAGCAAGGGAACAAAGCTATACTGG
Source organism: Enoplosus armatus (assembly GCF_043641665.1). Lineage (NCBI taxonomy): Eukaryota > Metazoa > Chordata > Actinopteri > Centrarchiformes > Enoplosidae > Enoplosus > Enoplosus armatus. Next base: position 15,003,693 of record NC_092201.1, on the reverse strand, counting down.
CTGTGTCCAAAGGTGAAAAAAAAAACGGTCCTGAAGCCTCCACTGGTTGCCTGGCAACCTTATGATGATGCCAAGACTCCAGGAAGTTACTGCACCGGGCCATGAAATAGTGCGGCACGTTACTACTACAGCCTTACTGTTTACCGTTCACTCTCCTACAATCATATCAGCGCTGAGCACAGCATGAGATCAGACCACAGTTTGACTGACGACTTTATTAAAACAACATTGCTTTGTTTGGCTGCACAGTAAACAGACACAAGCGGATACTCCTCTGGTGCGTTTCTGACAGAGTAGCTGCACACACAAGATTCTGGTAGATACAGTATTAAACTGCACCTGTGCTCGGCACCAGCAACTGCGAGTGTCACCAAGTCTACCAGGATGGAAAGCTCGAGGACTGTGACCTCGAAGGTTTGTCTTGCTGAAGGGTGCCTTTGATGCAAGCACCAGTGTGATTGTATTGAACATGTGGTCCTCTGGTAGTAGGATGCTCTTGTAAACCATGACTTCACCCCAACACAAGCTCACTTCCTTTGCTTAGCAATTGTGTTTACTTAATTTTGAAGCAAATGAAAAACATCAGCACCACATTTATATTTCCGTGTAGCTCAAGTAAAAGCACTCAATATCAGTTTCCCTCTAGGAAAGCACGCTTGATTATGTACGATAACGCTTTAAATTGAAATGTTAAATGTTTTGTTCATTACACACGCTCGGCCAATAACATCATCTTCAAGTCATTAAGATTGATCATTGCCGTTAATAACTGCTAAATTGTACAATTTCCAGTGGCATGGTTATGGCTATCATTCCAGCCGTGATTGTTCAGCCTTAGCGCTTCTTCCCGGGGAGACGAAATGGCTGGATGAGTGAGCTGGGGAGTGCAGTGCAGCCCGGTGGTATCACCGTCTGCAGACTGTGGAGCCTCAGCGTTGCAGGATGACATCAGAGCAGCAGAGCTCGTTCCGTCGTCATGCTCCAGACATGTCATGGGATTATGAGTAATGTGAATCACTTAGCAATTATATTGTGTGCTGGTGCTCCGGCAGCAAGCATTAACACCCTGTAATTGCATTAAGTGTGATCTGCATAACAACAAAAAAAGAGAGAATGGATTAAATTTTCAATGATACATTTCTTTATGCACTATTTTATGCATATTCATTATTCATTATTTTTTCATTCTATTAGTATTTGCGGCCGCAACCACCTATTTTCTCCCTGTTGATCCCCAGGGGAAATGTATCTTAACCCGGGATGTGTTAGAGCCGTGCTACTTGTTGAATCATTAGTCACTTTGTAGGATGAAAAATAAAATTCCACACATTTTTTACTCAATAACAATAACGTTTTTTTTTGAAAGCATGCTGTAACAATTTGTGTCAAGTATTTGGGGATTGTTCAGCTCTGATCTAAAGAAGCCAGCCGTGGTATAGTTTGTCTCTTGCTCAAAAACAAACCGACAGGCTTGTCCTTCCTTCTCTCAGGAATTTCTGGGACGTTTCGTTTGAAAAAAAAAAGAAAAAAAAGTCTACCTAATTACCACTGTCACGCTTCCCCATACTTGACAAATCCACAGACTGTTCAAAGCCTTTTTTTTCTCCCCCAAATTATTCTTGTCTGGCCTCATCAGCACCAATTTAGTGAACTGCCTCTGCAGTTATCAAGTAGAAAGTGAGCTGCACCTTTCTTTATTCAAGCTACATAACTACCACCAATTATTTGCCTAACATCCATGCCAGTCCAGACTCTGACACATCGCATGGATGCCATGGAAAACATATTTGATTCAGGCTTTCTTTGCTGCATTTCCTTTGTTCTCTTACACTTTTCTCAAGAACGTTTGCAGTCCTTTGTGGACTTTACACTAAACATATTACTTATGTTTGCGGCCATAGAGGAGCTTTTAATGGATTTCTCAGCAGGCCTCTGCTGAGATTGGAGACTTGTGTGCCGTTAGTAATGCCCCACAGGAGCCTGAACGCTGAAATCAAGACACCGTCTTTAAACTGTGACCTGTAGTGTCTATATGTTTGACTCCTGGTGTCAGCTTTCAGGGAGTCATAAATGAGCCACCGCATTGATTTCTCCCTTATCTCTGATTTATTATGAAGTACATTTTTAGATTTCTTACATATACATACTGTCTACGTATACGTAGGAAATCCTTTTACCCTCATTCTCAGATTTCCTTACAAAAGCACAATTGGGATCAAACCATATCAGGCGCCATGCTTTCATTGCCACTGAAAATCCATATGGGCTTTGTGCCTATGGGAGGTTGGAGCGACAACACACACGCACACACACACACACACACACACACACACACACACACACACACGAGGCTCAGTTTGCTGCCTGCCTGCCAGGAGCCCTGAAGGCTGGCCACTGCCTGCTAATAATGCCAGTCTGCTGTGTGTATGTGAGCCCATTTGCGAATGTTTGAGTGAGTATGTATGGTTGTGTATGATCTGAGCTTACTGCTGGCAGCTTATCTACGTATCTAAGTATATGTGCAAGTGTGTGCTGAGGGATATGTGCGGGTACACGCACAGGTGTGCGCCCCGTCCTCCCAGAGGGATGAGAGGGCAGCTCTCCGAAGTGGGATACCTTGCTCAAGGCTGTGACTTTGAGCAAGGGCGCCTCCCCTGCCATTGAAGGAAGCTCATTCATCATAACACATGCTGTACTACAGCAGGCAGACAGGCAGAAGGACAGACAGACAGACAGACAGACAGACAGAGAGACAAGCATGAGTTTGTGAGGAAGGCATGTCATGCCTGCAGTGAATGGATCTGGGTATTTGTGGAGCCGACATGTACATGTTGTCCCGGAGCTAATGGCCCCCACTGGAGAGCTGTCCTTAAAATGACACACATTTATCCACTCAACATGAGGACAATTGACTCGAGAATTAGGCCAGAGACGGTCTCAGATGCTGCTACTAAGGCATTGCTAAGTTTAGATGCAAGTAAGATAATTGTTCTGTTCCTCAAGCGCATCATGAGCTGTTGTTATTCCATTGTTTTGGGACCAATTAAATGTTGGGGTTTGGTTTCCTTAGATCTAGTAAGAGATTAGATTTCCGCTGAGTTTGGATTATTTTTTTTTTTTTTTAAGGAAAGACATCTTTTCGGAGAAGGAAGAAACCCCATTTTTCCCAAGAAGCCATTAAAACAAGCCAGTCAAGCATGGACAGGGAATTGAAGACGGGATGCAGAAATGTGACAGACCACTTTCAACGTCCAAATGTCCTCCTTTGGAAAGCAAATGCTTTTGTCCTGTGTACGCGAGGCTTGGAAAACATACAGCAAAGCAACCGATTATTAAATCCGCCGGCTGAGGCTCGGAGAACATTCTCTGATCCTGTTTCCTTCTGGAGATTGATGTGTGCAGATCAAGAGCTCCCTTACCACGCTGGCAAGATTTACTGATTTTTTGCGGTAATAAGAAACATCTTCAGTATGGTTTTGCCCTTTATTATGCACACTGCTGAGCCAATGACCGAGGCTGTAGGTTGCACTAATAAATGTCAGAGCTGGAAATTGGGACACGCCTCTGTGCTGTATGACGGTACTTACGAAAAAAGGTCATACCCAAAAGGCCAGGTACCCGCAATCAAATCCGAGTTTGAGTAATTATGAAGTTTGGAAGATATTTCTGGCAAAGACCAAATGCAGTGGTGTTAGAAGTGTGCCCTAGATGAGCCTGGGTCCGGCATCTTTCTTCTCTCATCTCACTGTCCTGTTTTGATGTTAAAACAGTTGGAAGGCTGGAGGGAGGGGAGTTTGGACGGAAAAGATGGAGCACAATCACCATGGTTACTGCACATCTCTATGATCCTTTTGTTCCTCTCTCTCTCTACCTTCAACTCTTTCTTTCCCTCTTTCTGGCTGTCCGTCCCTCTCCACCCGTTTGTCTGACTCTTTCTCCCCACGCTCGGTGGGCGTGACGTCTGGGGCTCATCAAGCGTTGCCGATGATTTACGCCATGACACGCTGCCGCTGACGGATAGCCGCATTACTGCCAGACGTGTCACGCAAGACGAACGGCGATGGTGGCAGTTACCGGATAGGGTTTGGGTGTTGCTGGGTGTGGAGGGACGGGGAGTTGTCTTTCAGAGTGGATGATTGTGATGCTGGGGTTTGAGGTTGTATCTCCGGTCGGGGGGGTGTTGGCAGGTGGTGCAAAAAATAGGGGCTAAATTTGGAGAGACCTGTCATCTCTTCCACGGCGTACTCCCAGTTCGGCACTGGTTGGGCTTTTTAATATCAGTGATTAGATTTGAAAACAGCGGGGGGAGATGCCACACCGCAGGCAGGCAGAATTTGTTGATGATGCAGTCATCAGAGCATGTTGAAATAACCTGCAAGATGGTCGCTCTAGCCCTCTCCTTGTCACAGAGAGTTTGCATCACTAGAAACCCCCCCCCCCACATCCAAGGACAGCCTTCTTTATATGATGAATGTGCACCATCATTCATCTGTTATCAAACAAATTAGTATTCTATCACCTGAAATCTATGCTAGAAATATCCAATTAGAGCGTTAGGGATGGGATTTAATGCTGCGTAATATTGGCTTCAAACAGCCACAGCCAGCTCAGTTTCCTGTTTGAATGTGGGAACCTAACACAGCCAAAATGTTCACTGACTCAATTAGAAACTGGATCACAACACTATGCTAATTTGTCAGTGTTTATCCCAAGAAGGTCATTAAACTGAATAACTGAACAAATGCAAACAAGCGCTGCTGAAAATTGCAGTTTTCTTGGTGAAACATTGATTCCTGTGTGCAAAGAATGCTGGGATGCTGAGTTCAGCGACAGAGCAGCACATTTGGTAGGAAAGTTCTTGCTCTTTGAGCTGTTGGCAGCGCCGACGTTTGCTGCCACAGGGGCTCGAGCCTGCACTTTCACACGAAGGACGCCAACTGTAATCGCCTCGCCACACTGCTGCCCTCCATTTTTGACTTTAAAATCACAAGATGCTTCCCGCGTGACACCACCACGCAGCTCCTGTGGGGCCGGTCTCGACCTCTGACCCCACACGAACACACGGCTCCTGTCACACAGTTGGATGCTCATCTCCGATCCGCCCATGAGGTCACCACTTGCAAGGTCAGAGGTCATTAATCAGATGTGTGAAGTGGGAGGGTTAAGAGCCCCCCCCCCCCCACCTCAGTGCAGGATCATCAGATGGACTCCTGCTGAGAGTGTGGCTGGAATTAACATTGATCTGACTCGCTCATGTGCTCGCATGTATTTATGGACATGAGTGTGGTTCATATTAGTCTCAGCGTGCACTGATAGACTAGATAGGGAGGGGGAGTAAAGTTGGAAGGCAGATGGAGGACAAACAATGAGGGCTTTTGGGTATAAACAGATAATTTGGAAGTAAATACTAGGCAACATGTTGCTCATTGGCTTTGCACAAGACTTCGTTGGCGCTGGACAGCTTTCTACTTGTTTCTTTTGTTCAGCTTTACTTGGACTTTTTTTTTATCAGTGGAGCTGAGGATTGTGGGGGTTGTCTTAGCTCTGGCATGGCTCCACTTATGTGATTGTTAAAATGGAAGGTTCTTGCAAGTAGTATCACAAACACGAAAAAGGGTTAAAATGGATAGATAAAATGGGTAAGTTCTGAGGACAGGCAAGCGTTATTTCATCAGTTTGTTCCATGAATGACTGGTCTGTGTCAGAAGATTTTATCTGCCTCAGTGCCTGCCTCCTATAAAGTCAGCTCCGATAAGACAGAGGTCCTGAAATGCCTCCCTGGACAGATAGACTCGGTTTGTTCGTGGTTGGACAAACAATCGTGTTGAGAGTGATAAGAGAGAGTGAGAGCAGGCTTTGTTTCAACACGTTTTTTCAGATTTCGCAGAGCATTAGCTAAACTCCTTAAGAAAAAAAAAAGTAAAGTGAGTGACATCTCCTTTTCGAGCACGCAGTGCAAGCTTAGGAGGATGTATTGTTCGTCACCGATTGGCGCCCATTTTCACCCAGCAAAGCTCCTTCATGGACAAGAAAACCATTGGCTGTTTGATAAACTGCCTGGGTATTTCTTATGATTAAACACACTCTGAACTGTTGATTGTTCGATAAAGCGGCAAAATCCTGTCTTGGCTCGTCCAGTGCTGCGTGTGCTGTCGAGGCTTTGGCACCAATATTTTGGTCGGAGTCCCTTTCAGATCATTGTGAGCGGGGCTGGAGCCTTGCCAAGAGACGTCAATACAACACTGGCGCTTTCATAGATTGCTCTCATTGCTCTGGAACTCTCTGGAAAACTGTTGATTACAGTAGCTTCACAGGCGTCGCACCCCTGCCTCTGTGCACAGATGACTGTGAAAATGTAAAAATAATGCAGCTGAGAAAGGGGGGTAAAAGCTGTCAAATAGGCTCGCTAAGTTTGGCTCTTTCCTCTGTGTGTGCGTGTCGGGTTTAAACAGATTATGCCGGAGCCGAGGGCGAGACAAAGTGTTTGTGGATAAGCACAGACTTTCTGGAGATTACATTTACATTATTATGCATGAAGCTGTGGCTTTTACTCGCGTAGAGTTTTGCGGAATTGTCTGTTATCAATGTTCCTGTCCTTTCCGATCATTTGGCTTTCATTCCTTAAAAGTTCCCAGGCGATCAAACCAATAAACAGCCGCTTCACCTGGATGCCACGTCGAATTTGGTTCACTGAAAGAACTGAAGCTGTGTTCGTCCACCTTGGTGTCGACAGAGTTGTTTCCAATGATTTCTATCTTTTTGCCTGCAATCAATCGAAGTAAGATTGCCAGAATTCTCACAATGTCCAACCCTGGAAGAATTGATTTTCGTTTTCGTTTCGCTCCTTCTGGGCCTCTCCTCTTTCCTTAACTGCACACACACACACACAAGGAGACGACTTGATTGGACCTATAACAGTGATTTATCTCCAACATGTATTTAAATTGTCAGCTGCAGCTGACGGCAGCCTGTGTGCCTTGAAATGTCAAGGCTCTATACTTGCCCCTCTTCTATTTCCTCTCAGGTTTGACACTCAGTGAACAGCCGAGGATTGTCTGAAATGGAGCGCTAATTGGATTGTCATATTTTCACACAGGGGAATACAAGTGAGCGAGAAAAGGGCTTCACGCAGTGGCCTTGTTTGACTCCCTTTTTTCTCCTCCTCAATCCCCTTCTTGGCCCAGTGAGATTTTTTTTCCATGCGACTAGCCGGGGCTTAAGCCCTAATCTCCTCTGCAGTACATGAAAAGAAACTGGCTATCGCTCCTTTGGTTTTCTTCCCCCTTCAGTTCCTAGCAGATCAATTCACTCCCTCATCCTAACACCAAACCCCCTCCACTCTACACTATCGGGAGAAGCTACTGTTGCATCTGGAACACCATGGTGCCATAAGTCATTTTTTACAGCTGCCTGGAGGGCCATATAATCTCTGCCACCGCCCTTCTCTCACAAACACACACATAGACAAATGGGTAGTGGAAGGTCAGGTCAGCAAAGCAAGAGCAAAAGAGAGGCGGGGGGGGGGGGGGGGGGGGGGTCGCTGCCATGATAACAAACATCCTAGTCCTCTGGGACACGGGCCAGCACTGGTGTAAACGCTCTGTTAAAGGGACAGGAAGAGGCAAGAGAAAGGATGAAAGTGGCTGCATTCACTGTAAAGATCTGCATGGGTCAAACATTTTGACCCGATCCAGAATGTACCCGTGAAAAGTCCCACCTGAACCTGTTTTGCATAAATACATTTTCAAAAGATAAACCCAATCTGAAAGGGATCCAGAGGATAGTCAGACCCAACCCAAGTAGACGTGAGGATTGTGGTTGTGAACAGTGACTTGTCATTTTACCCTGCTCTTTATCGTTCACACTCTTTGTCTGTCCTCGAAATTGCAGTTTTCTCTCTCACGATGCCTATGATGTGCCACATGATCAGAGCTGATGGTGATTCTGCTCAGATCCGCTTGGGTATTTTTGACCAGACCCAAGATCTGTACGTCCCTACCTGATCTGATTGAGTGCATATAATATGGACCCGGTCTGACTCGTGTGCTGGGTGGGGTTTGGAACCGATTGGACCTGTGAAGAATAAACAGTGGTACAATGCAACCGGCAAGATAGTGTTCAGGAAAAACTTCTCAAACATTTATTTTGGTCATATAGTTAATGGCTGGACATTTGTCCTCGTGTCTGGAGGTAGCAAATCTAAATGACATAGCAGAACCATAGCTTACTGTGAATTGAAATGATCATACCCATTGAAAATGACAGGAATCTTATTGCAAATATAGCCGAATATTAAATTGTGGTCTTACAAATTGAAATCATATTGCAACACCGCCTCAGGTTTCCACCCTGAGTCATTGGCTTGACAAGACATTGGAGTTTTTTGTTGTCCTTTAGATGGAAACAGCTAAGAGTTGGCTCATGTTCCCCATCAAGTGTCATTAGTGGTACCTTTTTAAAAATATGCCGTTTTCAGAGTACACCTTTCGGGTCATGTGGAGTCGGAGGAGGGTGACCAACATGTTTAGCTTTACCTTTGAGGCTACATTTCCGCTTACTGAGAAAGTCCTCACCACATATTGTGCCTTTTACCTTCTGAAGATTATCACGTATCCCCTCCCAGCAGCAGCACTGTTGGTGGGAGGACACGGCATTACGGGGAAGATAGCCTGAGTGAATCTCAACCTCTGTCAGCGAAAGGAGTCCTGGTAAGCCAGACCCTGACAGTGACTGCCAGAGGAGATTCATGGGGGGTGGGTGCACGGAAATGGGGTGATTATGAAGGGGCCGTTATCAGACAGGAACATGGCCGCTTCAAATGCTGGTAGATTAAGATTAGGCCACATAAGTGAGGAGGACCACTGCTTAAGTGTCCTTGAGCACAAGACCAAATGCTCCTCAGTGTCAGAGTCTCGTTGTGTTGCCCCTGAACCTCTGACCCCTGTGGAGGATGACAAAAGTGATCAAAAAATTCTTAATCAGAAAGCACAAACGGAGTGCAAACCTAAGGCTGCCATTTGTTTTGGAGAATACCTAAATCCTGTTTGTAAATATGACTTTGTACAAGGATGAATGGCGCAAAATTCCGAGTAGGGCTTGTGACCACTACGTAAATGTACAATGGAGCAGAGTCAGCACTTATGTTGAACATGCCGTCCCTAAACAAGTTTGGCAATCAGATATCGGAAAACTATGGCAAGTTTCAATCAAGTTTGTTAAATGTATTACATTATAGGATAGGATTGGCTGAATTTGGGCTCTGTGGATCCTAATGAAAACAGCCCAAGCTTATTGAGCATTACACGTAATTTACAAATCCAGTTTATTGGTGGAATTTATGCTCAGTTGAACAAGAAACAACTGAGTAGTTCTTATCTGACATATGTTAAAGGCAAGGCAATTTTATTTATGTGGCTCTTTACATTCATTACAGGTACGTAAACTCAATGGGCTTTGCATTAACGTGCACGCAGCAGCAAGTGACATGGGATTGTAATGAACATGCCACGGAATTATAATACACTGGAGAAGTCAGCGAAGAACACTCCGAGCTTGCAAATGTGATTTAAACACTGCACTATGTAACAAATATTTAAGAAATCAGTTGTTAGGCCTCAAGGGTACACACGGTGCATTTTGGTGAGAAACACTGAATGTAAACATAACTTTTGTTTGTTTACATAAAAATCCACAGGGGCATCTTTATTTAAAAAGAAATAAAAACCACATAAGATTCACATGACTGCAAAATGACTCCGATCCGAATTGAGGCCAAACAGAGTCAATAGCTTGGTGCAATGCAAAACACAAAGTTAGAGGCTTATGGGACTGTCTTATTACATGTGCAAATTAAGGAAGCTAATTTAAGCAGGCACAAATGAGTCCCAGTTCTTGCTTCAAGTTTAGGGCACACTGTGGAGCAGTGAAAGAGAGACCTCACTGTGAATAAAACACTATCACATATCACACACTCTTAAGGGTTTGTGTTATAGCAGCAAGCCTGAAGAGAGGATGTTTCTCTTTGTGATTGTGTGTATAGCAACGGCTGGTAAAAAAAAAAAACCCCACAGTAAAACAACCCTTCAATTACTTTCATGCGTAATGTGTTGGGTTTGTGAAAAATAGTCATTTAAGCAAAGCTGGTCTCGCTAAGTGAGAAAACACTCGCACCAGTGGAGTTTCTTGGTCCAAAGCCCTGGTTGTGTGATTGCGTTCCTGTCTGATAACACACCCGTTGGTATATGTTTGAATGTGGCTCATGCTTCCTCAGGTGAGGAATCAGGCGAACATGCAGCACTGGCAGTTGTTCAGTGTAAGAGAGACGGCGGTTTTGCTAATGTCCACACGCCACAGACACGGGTCCTGGCGCTGCACACAGACCTAATGTTCTCATGGCTCCCTGCCTGCTGGCTAATGAACAGCTAATGCAGCTCCACTCCCGCTGTTCTGAAAAGCACCCACTTTCAAATTGCCACAGTGATTATTACCTCCTCCATATTGCATGAGCTTGAATGTAAACAAATTTGCTCCACCCCTTGCGTCCCCGTCTCTCTCCCCTCCTGACGTGCCCAGGCCTCATTTTTTTTTTTTTACATGCAATCATGATACATACCACGAGCGGATTTAGTTTCTCGTCCCTGCAGACGAATGGGAACTGTCATGCTGGGCAACAGGAGTCCGTGTTTGTAGCGGCATCTCCATTTCCCTGCCGTCCGAGCCCGGAGTACGAGCCTCTGTGTTCAATTTCTTGAAACAAGCTCTTCGGCTGTTTTGACACTTACGTCAGCGCTGTTTTCCAGCTGCTGCACTTGTTGTAGCACCGCCGCAAACAGACTCAACACTGACTCAGCACAGCATCAGCACACTGCTTTTAAATGTCTTTGCCTCCGAAACATCCCCCTGAATAAACATATACAACCGCATTGTTTATCCAGTAGGCTAATTAGCTAATTGTCTGACCCCATGCAAGTATGGCTGGTGTACACAGCAATTCAAGTCGTTCATTAAGTCCGCCTTTGTGCTTTTTTTTTTCTCCCCTCTCTGTAACCCACATTTCCGTGTCACTGCCAGCGCGAGAATAATTGTAGAGCCAGATAATTGTTTACATACTGCAGGACACATGAACTGACAATAGAGCATGGGCTTGGAGCCTGTGTCACGGAGGAAAAAGTCATTTTCTCGTGGAAGCCAGGTCCTCAGGCGACCTCAGAGGAAAGCAAAGAGTTCATGGGGCTGCACGGCTTATTGGATTGATGACAGATGATGAATTAATGACTGCAGCATGTGATCTTTTCTCTCTCTCTCGCTCTCTCTCTCTCTCTCTCTGCGTGTGCACAGGCTTTATGTAACAGCGGCAGCCTCAGACAACAAAGGCAAAGTTACAAGGTTTACTTTCGGAACAAATTGGCACACTGGCATTGATGCTGGTCGGTTTGTATAACAGGGTTTGTCATGACGGATGTGTTTCAAAGAGCTTATGTCCTGCTAGATAGGAAAGCGGCGAGCATTTTGGCTGATGGGGCTTTTTCCTGACTAGATTGTGGGCAGTTGGAGAGTCACAGATTGCATCTGCAGAGGTCTTATAATTTTCATCATCTGTTTTTCACTAGTTTGGTATTGCCTTAATAATAACTCAGCTATAATATTGACACTTAGACTTAACATTTTTTACCATTTGGAGGCAACGGAACAAGCTGTAAACACAAACTTGACATGGCGAAAGTTGTTATGCAGCATTAGCATTCATTTGGAGTCGTATCTCTGGCCTCCTAATGAATATTAAGTCCAGATTTCACTCACTTTCCAGTTCTGGTTTGGTCTTCACCAATCCATGAGGGACATATCTGCCTTTTCAGCTGCTAAAAGCTTCACTGTGTTCACCAGCTAGTCCACTAACTTTGTTGGACTTGTGGACTTGAAATGTTGAGCAGGTAGTGTGTTTGTTAAAAACTGGAAACACGATTAATGAGAGTGGTGAGAGTCCAAGTTGTGGCCTCTGAAACCAAAACAATGTGCGGAAAGAGGCTAAAAAAAATGAAACAGAAAAAGAAGTCACTTATGTGCCTATAGGTGTGAGATGTTTTATTGTGAGCTACGGGTAGGATTTCTGTAGACTGCCTACATGTAGGCCGGGTGGTGTAAACTGGGCAGTTAGAGCCACCTGCTGTAATTTTCTACTGGATAAAACACCATCCAAATAGAATGGAGTGTGATACATGACAGCTCTGTTCCATTGTTTACATCCATGTTTACTTGCTAGCAAACCGTCTCGACTGCCTTCGTGTAAAACCACTGGCAGCAGTCTGTGTTGGCTCACCCGCATGAATGTGAGCATGCGCGTGCACGAGAGCAAACAAAATGGGGACCCGCACGTAAAAACATGGCTATAGCGCCACTAGTGGTCAAAAGAGGTTGTTGCGTTTCGTGAAGCATCTTTTTGGTGACATTTCCAGTCTTGTACCCGTTCAAGTAGAACTTGTAGAGAGCTGGGAATATTTTAATTGCTGTGATAAATCCAGCATTCATTTTTTTTTTTTACCAAATGGAACTGTTGCTCATGGTGGAAGTAGAAAATCTGATTGGCTGTTGATGGCTGTTAACAACAAAACATTGAAATGTGGCTAAATTTTGTCACACTGGCTGAATTCCAGGTTTGATGGAAACGTTTGACACGGGGATGTCCCCGATCATTTAGCAATTACAGGTTGTTCCTGACATCCAGAGTTTAGTGAGTTCAGTGCATTTTGCTAATCTACACTTTAGCGTGACATTTTTAGGAAATACGTTAAACACTGTTCACTGTCTTGCCAAGAGTCTCAGCGAGGTGACGGTTAGCTTAGCTTAGCATAAGGACTTGAAACAGGGAGCAAAGACTAGCATGGCTTTGTCGAAAGGTAACAGAATCTCTTCACCACCTCTAAAGCTCCCGTCATTAACAGTGATGTTGGTCTCGTCTCATCAAATTCTCGGCAAGGAAGCGAACGGGCGAATTTCCATTTAAAGCCAATGGGGCAGCTGTGGGTGACTTATTGAATATTTTTTTTGACAGTGTGATGGCAGCATGTCTTTTGATCTACCCCCCCCCCCCCCCCCCCTTTGAAATTTAAGGTAAACTATGTTCAGTTTTAAAGGGAGAAGGAACTTGGTAAACAATCCTGATTGTGTATTAACTGCTGTGATTGAAGCATGTAATTGCTTTGACTGCATTTTAACATTTTGTCTCATCAGGGGCATCAGATTATACAAATTAAATGTTGAGTGATGAATATTCTTTATTTTGCCGACAGTATTCTGCAGTCATTTTTTAACTGGTACTAAAATCACTCTACAGGCCCATGTTCAGCCCACTTCACGACAATCATCCTGCTAATTCAAATGGCAGCACACTGAGTGTTTATTAGTGCTAATGCTTTTCAGCACTCATAACCAAACCTGACCATGGACCAGTATGAATTTGGGCAAATTAAACTGAAGGCAGCATGTGCACCTGGGATCATGGGATTCCTGAATGGTGTTTCCATAGCAACAGTGATTTCCCCTCACTGCAGGTGATTGTTCTGTGGTGGTCCACCCGGCCGTGGCCTACCTGCGGTCGGGAGGGGGGTTTGGAAGGGGCGGTGAGGGTGTGTGTAGTCATTCATTCTTCCATTATCCTTTGTTTATACAGGGCGGTCCAGTGAGAATTAGCAACCCTCATTTACACACAGCAATAAAAGCAGAGATGATGCAAATTAAGATGATGAGACAATATCTCAAGACAGTAAGAAGACGATATAGAGCTATGAAAGTGCTTAGAGATAAAAACCAGACACCAATGCAAAAGTAGCATATTTTAAGAGTTTAATACAAGTTAAGGCAAGCATTAGTATTTTAATATGCAAGTCCAGTTTAGGTTTATGAAGATTCAATTAAAGATTTATAACACAAGTCGACCTCATTTTAAATTCAACTGTAGTTCCAGCTGAAGCAAAACATTTGAAAGCTTTTTAGTTTCAAACCAATCAAAATGTGGGATCAGAGACTGTACCAACACCAGTGAACAGTGCTGAAGGTGAAATTCACCTTTCCCTAAGGCATGGGGACGACGCCTTTCTTTTATATTGACCTGATAGTGGGAAGAGGCTTGTCTGTGGATTAGTGACTTCGTTACACTTAGGCTCAGAGCCACGGCAGATAAATTACTCCCAAACAAGGACGTTTAAAGGGACCAGATTTGGACTTGATTGGAGGAAGCTTGCAAGACACCTGAAATACCCTCCACAGCATGTAGTTATTAGACTGCCAAATGAATGTCACGAGCAACTGAGTGATTGGCTCTGCTTCCTAGTAAACAACATGGTAGATTGGCCCAGTCTCTGATCGCAGACCAGTGGGATTTCTAGCAGGAGGGAATACATTTCCGTCAACCCACTGGACACCTCGCTTATCTGGGTTTAATCCAAACAGGCATATGAACAACAACCTGTAAGTGCTAAATGAAACCTGTAGACCATAGGTAAGCAAATCGTGGGGATATTTATTTATTTACGCTTCATAATTCCACTTTCCATACATTGCACTGAAATACACAGCATGTCCTTTCTACTTGAAAGTAGAATCTGTGTACATTTTAGTATAATCCATTTTGGCCATTGGCTATTCGGACCAACATTCATATGAATGAAGATTTTTGTAAGATGCAAACATGGATTGGACGAAATAACAAGATCACAATATAATGCAGTCCAGTACAACAACAACACAAACTATCACCTCAGAAATGATTATAGAGCTCAAGAAACACCACAGTCCCAACAAAAAACAAGACTAAGAGTCTGTGTTTACCATCGGTTTAGGGTGTTAGCATGCTAATTTTTGCTGGTAATCAAATTAGCAATAAACCACGGTAGGGAATGTTTTGCCGTTTTTTCGACAAGTATTGATGATAACATTAAATGCATAGCTATTAGGATTCATCCTCTGGGGACCATGCATATTTCTATCAAAATGCATGGCAATCCATTCAGTTGTCGAGATATTTACCTCTGGAGCAAAGTGGTGGGACGACTGAGGTGTTGAATGTGTTAAACGCTGACTCCTTGTCCTTAAAGACTCTAGCCAGATATTCCGATATCCCAGCCGCGTTGGGGAGTTTCACCACTGAGTTAAGATTAGTTTGTCAATTTTCTATATGTTGTAAGATGTTCCTATTATTTAGTCCACACCCGGAGGCCCAAAAACAAGCAGTCACTTAAAGTTCCTTAACATCTGAGGTTTAGCTTTTTTTTTTTGTATTTGTCTAACATTACTCCCGCGGACAATTCTTTCTCAAACACCCCCCAGTCAAACTCTCTAAATAGTCATTGCGAAATCAAAGCGTGGAGTTTCCCTGAGCTGGCTACTTTACAATCCATTCCTTGCATTGTCAGATAGCCGAGAAGAGAGCTAAATTAGATGTTGCCCATCAAGTCCTCTTGAGGATGAAGTTTTTCTCAGTAAGCAGACAGTCTAAAGTAGGACTCAGGCAGCGGCTGCATCTCTTCCCCCCATTTTCCTAACAGTGTGCTGCCAGGCAATGTATTTAAAGTTCACGTGCTGCCTTTAGGAGCTGCTAGGAGATTCTGCTCATGGATATCCATTCATCATGTCTGCCATGTCTGTCACTGCCTGTTTGTTATTGTGGCTCTCTACATGCTGTACGGGGAAACTCGGCTGCTTGCACTCTCGCTGCCTCATTCATCATGGACCTATTTTGTGTCTTTCTGTGTCTAGGTGATCTCTTTAAAAAGAGAAGGCCTTGGAAATGGTTAATGTTGCTGTAGGAGTTGGTTCTATTCTGACAGGTGATTGCGCAGAATGATAGTAGATTATGTTGAGTATTTTGGGCTCTCTGAAATAGGCCAGCCTTCTCTGTAATTGATGGACTGGCCTCTTTTCTGATGTTCATCCTCAATGGAAGTGAAGGATAAATTGCTAAAACTGTTACAATGAACCCTACTACTACTACATAAAACAAATACTACTGTTACTTTTGCCACCCTTTCTGCAACAACTTATTCTGTTACAGCCGCTACTAAAGCTGTCATGAAACTTAAAGCTGGCAACAGACCTGAAGATTGGGGCAACCTTGAGTGACTCAATAAGTACGATAGTGACAGGTTAACAAGCATTGTGCAACTTGGTTCAATTGGGTTCAGTCCACTGTGATGCCCAATCATAACCCATAATAAGCATTAGCATTGTCATTGTGAGCATGTTAGCATGCTTACATTAGTAAGTACAACCTCTCATAGTGTGGCTTTAGACTCTTTGTTCTGTTTTTAGATAACTCATTCCTATATTCTGTAAAAAGTAATATCCATCCATCCATTTTCGAAACTGCTTATCCTGTTGAGAGTAGATTTTGGACCCAATCTGTGCATGACTTAATTTTCAAAAAAAAAAGAGAGCTCAGGCTCCAAAAGGGATAATTAGATCTAATCCGAAATGTCAACCAACAATTAATGAGCAACAGCGGTCGGAAAGAGCAGCAATACATGTAATCTTTCCCTGTACTGAACAGTTCCTACCACGTGATCACTGCTGATAGTGTGTTAGGCTTGAATCCCCTCGGGTGTTAGACATATCGACACAAACACCCGAGACCTGTGGCAAAGGCACTGGGCACTACTCGACCCAACTGGACTGAATTTGCACAAGGTCTCCGTTACTGTGAACCAAGAAGACCCATTGGGAAGCTGGAGCCCATCCTAGCATACATTAAGGGAGAGTCAGGATACACCCTGGACACCTCGCCAATAATAATGCTTATTATGATAATTGTAACCCTAACTGGAGACGCTATCCATACTCTGCTATTGAGAATTGTGTAAATGATGCTTATTTTGGCTTACGTTTACTCATGCTAACACAAAAAAACCCCAACAGTAACTGAAAAGAGAAAAGTTAATTACAATAATTTAAGGTCATAAAATGATGAATGTCTGTAAAAGTAAGCCTCAAGAAGTGAATGTTGTGGAGTAAAAATAATCAGGCTGGCTCTTTTCTCTTCTGTGAGAGCAGCTACTTCAAGATGCTCTTCAGAGAAGTTGTGTTTCCATCTGGGACTGCAGCGGTTTTCAGTGTGTGAAGTCAAGAGTTCACGTTGCGCCCAACCTGCCTTGACTAGTTTAGTTTCCTGACCAGTAACGGCAACCATCTCTCGTCACCTGCCCATCAAAGCCGCTCACTTTCTCCCCTCTTCCCCCGCGTGATTCGCTGTCGAGCGGAGCGATGACGGCTCCTTGCCTTCTAATTGGTCGTTTTCCTGCCAACATCCCGGAACGGTTGACTTCATCGCTTGGCACGCCTTGATGGGGCTTCTCCAATTCCATTCGTGGTCAGTTCTGAGACCGACCACATCTCTGCAACTTTGATCTTTATTTTTGTTGTTGTTTTTTTCCCACCGATCCAAAGACTTTAATTTGCTTTTGGGTCTCAATTTCAAGCAGAGAGCTTGGAAATGCTCCAGGGGCAGAACGACTCTGTCAGCACGTTTATGTTTGAGTGCTAACTTACTGTAGTACAGAAAGAGAACAGCCCTTTTGCCGTGTCTGTTCTGAGTAGAGGAAAGTCTGAATCATTCTTTGTCCAAAAGTACCGAAAATTTGTTTTCACTTTGCCTTTAGTTATTTTGTTGAAGTGGGTTCAAGTTTGTTCAGGACAAACGGAAGACGGACCTCTATTGGAATCATTGTCTCAGATGTGTGCACGGTACAGTAGCGTTCAGACGTTCAGACTGCAGACCTTCCCACCTTTTGATTTGCTCTGTGAGAAAGTTCAAGAGGTCCTGTATTTCTTCCTGTAGCTCTTGATTCAGAACAAACACTTCAGAGAGGAAGCTGGAAAATGAATGGTTTCTGCAGTTTTACATGCTGTTGAGGCTGGGATCGTCACTTCTTTGCCGCCTTCGTTGTCAGTAAAAGGCAAACTTTAGACGCTAGAGGCTTCTGTTTGAATTTACGTCCACTGAAAGCTCTGTTTGTGGCCTCCTTTTACTGCACCGCTTGGGTTTATTTGGAGCAGCTGTGCTTATCGCTATAATCAGCTTGTAAACCTCAGATGCTTTGGCAGCTTTGGCCAGATACGAATCGTCAGGTTGATTTACTGACAAATTTACTGTCAAACGTTATTGGTCATTATTGCATGTCATTTAATTCAAGTGTGTGATTTAGATTTTGTCTTTGTGTGTGTGTGTGTGTGTGTGTGCACACGTGCATGTGGGTAGAAGTATGCATTCATACATTTGTGGATGGGCCTGTATGTGTTCTTACAGATCTTATTAGGGTTATGTTACCTGACTCTCTTGTTCTTGAACAGACAAAGACAACATCTATATGAACTAAATTCATATACAATCCCATTGAAAATCAGACAAATAGCCACAGCATAACAGCTGGGACAAGCCACCAAAACAGGCAACTGGAGGTGAGGCTAACGCTGCTGTTGCTATCGGTAGGAATGAGTTTTTATTTTCCGCCTTGTTGCCGACATTCCCATTCATTTCACAGACGTTCCCTGGTCAGTTCTCCAAACAGGAGAAAGCTCAGAGTTTACAAGTTGAGATGTTTTCGCAGGTCAGCGTTGGAATCAATAAGCGGGGCCTTGCCCTGTGACTGGCGCGGCTCCAGGCGTTGTATTCACTTTGGTATGATGTGCTGTACGGACATGTTGCTCTCTGGACGCTTCTGATGGTCCTTTTGTTGTTTGCGGAGGATGAGCCCCTTTGCAGCAAAGGGCTGACGCCGGCGCATGCAATATGCATGACGCTGTCGGACAATGGGGGAGGAAGTGAACACGCGTAGTGCATTTTGAATACAAATGCTCAGGGAGAGTATTGGCTGGATGTGGAACACTTAGCAGACCACCCAAGGCCACTGGTTCCTGGTTCCTGATTGTGCTAAATGATGAGCTCCATGATTCTCTGCGCCAGCAGTGTTAGGGTGGATAATATCTACTGGGATCTAAGTGTGGGCTTTTAACTGGAGATATGTTATTCCCCATTATACAAAGGCCTCTTCTACAATATGTGACTTTTAACATATCAGTAAACTGTTATAATTCAGAGACATAATAAAATGACTCTAAACCAACAAGAGCACTGGCGGCGTCTATGATGCATCTTACCTTGTGTGCAACTGGTCATATTTGAAAATCAGCTAGGTTCCCTCATGGCATTGAAGATTAAAAAAGGGTCTGTTATTGCCTTGCACTTTTTACAGTTTGTCAATGGCAGATAGTCTGGATTATTGTCTTCCAAAATGTGAAACGTGTGAAGCATGTGAAAATAAAGGAAAAGCTCTTTCATAGAGGACCCTGTGGGCCAGAATTCTACAGTAAACAGGGTTTTATGGGAGATGTGGTTTAAAGGTGTAGAGATGATCTGCGCTGTGGCTACAGTTATAATATCTAGGGCTTTGTATAATAATAATAAGAAATATTGGATATCATTACATTACAGGTACAATCACTCAACCTGTGGCAAGGGATCGCAAGTAGGTGCTGCTCTGTTTTATGGGGTCAGAAGAAAAAAAGGTTTGGAACCACTCATTTAATACCTCTGAATATTTTTTTTGCCAATTTTAGACTGTCCTTTTTTTTTAGGTAAAGTTTTTTGCAGCTCCTCGTCTGCAGAAGTCCACAGGCACCAAAGGACTGTGAACACATTGCACTGTGCCTGTGGGCTGTCGGAGACTGCCCAGTATTGGACTACAGGGGTGTGTGTGTGCATGCTAAACAATAATCTCTGTCAGTAATGCAGTAATTCTTGACTCTTCACTGTGATTTGAGTGTAATTTCTGGTTTAATGCAGTTTGATCTTGTTTAAGCTTGATTCTGGTATTAACACAAGATCTACACTTGTTAAATACAAGATTCATGAGCTGCAGATCTGGATTCACTCCGTCACTTACAAACTGCTGAACGGTGGTGTCGGAGGAATGAGACCTTTTTTTTGTTTTTTTCCCCCCCTCCACCTAGCTCCAGCTCCTCGGCTGCAGCCTGCTTACCGCTGCGCACTATGTGATCTAATTGGACATCGGGCCTCCAGGGTGAGTGTGAAGCGAGTAGCACCCAGACAGGGAGACATGACCCAGAACCAAAAGGGAGCGCTGACAGACATATTTGTGCGTCTGTGTGGGTTTTTAGCAAAAGGTTGCCGCAGTCTAGATTTCTGTCCACTCACGCGGTGCCTCGGTTCTTGCGTCCCCGATATTCTCGAGGGACTGTCTCTCTTTTCTCTTTTTCCTCTCACCACTGCCATCGACGCCACCACTCCTTCGGTTTATTACTTTGCTGACCCCCCCCCCCCCCCCAACAAATCAAGCAGGCGTCCCCCCTCCAGGCAGGTGCACAGGTCAAACAATGCAGAGTGGACGGTCACCGGGGAAGTGACTGGGATGTGATAACGTCTGCCGAGTTGCCTCCAGCCATTTGACATTGTAGAGCAATACTCGTGAGATTTGAGAAATTTCACACGATGAGATAAGATGAACTTTTATTGATCCCTGAGGGGAAACTGGGTCATTTCGGCAGCAAATGATGGAGGGGTGGGCCTGAGAGCACAGAGTCAAGAAATAATGAAGAATGCCAAAGCGAATTTGACACATTTTGACAGTCTACAAACAGGCTCAAAGAATTTCTTGGATTCTGTTTTTAAATGTATCCCTTGTCTAGCTTCGAGAGTTAGCTGCTTACTTCGAACGTCTAATGTAAGCATCGAACAGGCAGACATTTGCATACCTGCTTTCTTTTCTTACTTCTCACTGTAGATGAAGAAGTTTTCAGTTGGCACTCTTGTATGAGGGAGAAAGACTATTTTACCCGCTGAAAAGCGCGAAACAGTGTTCGTTAAAGAAGCTTAACGGGAAGGCTAGTGAAGTAGCTTCTTCGCTAATGAGTGCTTTTTGCTAACACGTCCTCCATGTTGTGTTTACAGCTTGTTTCCCTGCCCCCAAGTGGCCAACTTTGTCATCAAAACGTATTTTGTAACGTGTTTGGTTTCTGACTGTAATGCCTGCTGCTTCGGAGAAGAGGCTAGCATATGAGCATCACGTTGTCTACTGCACATAATGACAATGCTAACATGCTGATGTTAAGTAGGTATAACGCTTCCCATGTTCACCATCTTGGTTTAGTGTGTCAGCATGCTAACAAAGTACAGCTGAGGCTAAAGGGAATGCCAATAGTTTGCAGGAATTTGGTTCCAAACCTGACGTATTGGACAATAGGCAATAGCTGTCAAGATTTTTCACTAAAAGCCCAAACGGTTGGACCAACCAGCAGACTTAGACTGAGAGCCATGCCACTTGCACGGCTAAAATCACATTTCCAATGTGGAAATAGAGTTTCTCCTCCAGCGCAGGATATGCTTGTGGATGGGAGGATGCCAGAAAAGTTGAGAAAGCTCTTTAAATCTGTTGGCACGAAGATCATTTTGTGATCGCCACAATTTACTTGCAAAGCATAACATGCATTTTAGATCTTTATTTGAGTATGTGAGTCAACACAAGTGAGACTTTATGTTCCTGCGTCTAAGCTAAGTGAGCCCGTCCTGCTTCACTCCTCCACAGTGAGGTGAATCCGGCCCTGCCTCTGCAGGAATGCTTCATGGAGGACTGCTGGCTGAGGTGTCACAGCCTTCGAGAAACAGAAGAGTTTAACTGGCTGACGCACACGGGGGCTCCGCGCTCTGCCTGTTGTTTTTGCATTTCCTCCTCACCGCTTCCTGCATTCATGCCTTGCTGTCTCTTTGTGTGTTACGCCGGGTGGCGCCCCAGATGGGGGGAACAGGGGTACGGCCTGAATGGGACACACGCACCGCTCCAATATGCTCATGTTGGCAAACTGTACAAAAACTGTCGCCTTTGTCCCCTGTAATTCCCTTATCTCGCGGGCAAGGTGTCGGTGGTGTTGCCTCTCAGCGCGGCTGGCAGCAGCAGCGGTGATCTCTGCTTATCTGAGCTGTGAGTTAATAACTCGGCAGCTGTCCACTATTGTCTTAATCCTCGCCAGCACCAAACTATTTTAGGACCAGCAAGAGCAGAAAACGATCATTCACCAAGTCTTCATGCGTTGTATCTGCCCACCTACAGGTGTACACGTTCACAAAGCCCACTGTGCACTTACCAAAGAACTGGGGGTGGACAAAATAACAGAAACACCTTACAATACAAGACAGCGTTTAGTAGTGTTTGTGAGCATTTCAGGCAGTGACTCTCTGGCCTCTTTGTACCTCTGTGAGTTGTTGCCTTGACAACGGACTTGCAAAGATAGTGATGATCCGATATTTGTTAAAGCCAACACTTACTTTACTGTACTTTTAATTGATATTGCATTTAATACGACTCTCTGTTGTGACTCTCTGCAGCCAGACGCTGTTTAACACTGACCGACAGTGACTAAGGCAATAACTGGGATGGCTGTGGCAAATACAGCATATGGAGAAGTCGCAGTGCAAGCTTTGAGCGAGAGACTGAATCCCTGCAAGCTCCCTGGATATTCATCAAGTGTCTCAGAGTAGGAAATCACCCACTGGTCAAAAATTCTCAGGATGACACGTTTTTGGTCCTACTTTTAGGACTAGAAGGAAGATCATTTTATCAACGTTCATAACTTAGGAAGTCGCTCCTGTCTGCTGATGTGTAACTGAGCTCCAGAGGCGTCCTGACCTGTTAGGGGTTGGCAGGAGATGGCGTTCAGGCCGAGAGATCCCGCAAGATTCTTTGGGACTGGAGGCCGCATGCTGCCCCTGCAGAAACAGGTGTCCTCGCAACGTTATGCTTTTTTGTAACTTTGATGCAACTCACTGCTCCTAATACAGATAATGTGCACGATGAGGGTCCTCAGTGTCTCAACTTAATTATAACAGATACAATCTAATATCTAATAATCTTATAGCCTATAATTATATATGTTTTTTAATTATTTAAAAATATAGCTGGGACTTCACGCCATCACAATATCTGACGTCACACTCTCTCCTAGTAGCAGTCCTCCACCTTGCTGAATGTAAGTGTAGGAGGCTTCATGAATACCTCAAGTCCCACAGAGTGTTTTGACTCTAAGGAATCATGCCGCAAGTTGAGTGAGTTAAGAGTGATTTTGGGACACTTGACAAAATATGGGCCCAGGAGATCAGCTACTATCCTTATAAACCGGTCTTTTAAATCTTTTGCCTTAAAAAAGACGCGTTTGAAAATGGGTTTGAAGGAGCAGTATGGGAGATAGAGAGACAGAAATGAAGTCATCCTACCTGATGTGAAAGTGAAGTCACCCTCCCCAGATGGAACATTGGCTGTGAGGTACAGTAGATGCATGCCTGTGTGTGTGTGTGTGTGTGTGTGTGTGTGTGTGTGTGTGGGGGGGGGGACCTAGCTGAGAAAACGTGAGGAAATGGTGAAGTCATCCAGCTTCTCCAGTCAAGCATGAACACTGCTTGCCTGCAGATGCAGTGCACCAACTGAGCCCCCACCTCAGCCCCCCCTCTTCCTCTGCAACACAACGGTGTCTGATCACAATCACCACACCAGACAAATCAGCCCAGTTTCTCTCCTGCATCTCGAACTTTGTCTTTCAGTGCTCTCTCACCAGCTTCTGCTTCAGTTACTGTCCATCAACACGTGTTTGCAGATATTTGCCTTTTATTGAGTATCTGAGATCACATAACCATAATAATCCCATAACCACACATTCATTGATTATTAAATTATCCATCTGTGTAGCAGAGGGTCGTGAAATGCTCGACATTTGTTGTGTTTGGATGAACTGTTGATGGGCGTTGATTGGCCTGTCCTGTTTGGCAGAGCCAGTGATCTGTTCAGAACAGAGCCAGTGCACTGCAAGTGGCTCATTTGATGTTTTTCTCCATGGAAACTGAACAGAGAGAGTTTGAGACTTTGGCTGCACACACATTATGCAAAGGTTGAAATCCAACTGAATTAACACCTGCGAACAGAATGATTCAGCAGGTTTTCTGCACGTGTTGCTGTTGTTGTTGTTTTCCTTGATTGTGCAATAATCTCTTTTCGTCGTATTAATCGCCCTGTTTTCACGACAGCGCATCATACTACGTTGTTAGTCCAGGTCAGACCTCTTTTCATACTCCGGCCAGCTGCTGGCAATTGATTTCCCGCATCCCCATCCCCGTATTCAAAGCACACCTGGCTACGGGAGCTGTGTGGCTCAGATTTGCAGTTGCAGTTGCACCACGTTCCCACTGCAAATGAACTGCTCCAGAATTCGTTTGTGAATTGACTCAGCTCTGCTCAGGTTGCATCTTCTGCCCATCTGCTTATCAGGGCTTGGACGTCGTTCTTTGTCCCGTGTGCACTTTGGTGGCCAAGATAGACTGCAACAGTTACATCAGCATGCTTTTAGCACTCGTCGTTCACATCATGAGAAACACCAGTTTTGAATGCCCTTTCTGAGCCGCACCAGCCACGCTGTTGGCTGTTAATTAACCGGAGCCGGCTGTCTAAGTAGGAATATTATATGGTGAAACAGCCACAGGCCTGAGCCGCCTTCTCCTGCTGTCTAGGAAAGCCTGAATTGTCATTTCGTTGTAGATAACACAATATGTTGCCGTGCTCCTCGGTTTCCTTGCCGCAGGCGTTTTCCATCACAGCTGGTTGCTCAGACGCTTCCCCTCCTGCGTGTTTGAATGTTGGCTGGACGATTCTGACCCCGCGGCCTTCCTTCCCGTCCCCCCCCTCCCCCCATCATCCTCTGGCTGGTCAGTCTGGACAGAGGAAATGAGGACTGTCTCATTATCGCCTCAGCTTCCTCCTGGATCTCTGCCAAACTGGAGCCGGCTTGTCTGGACGCAAGCTGGAAACAGTCAGCTGTCACCTCTCCAGCTGCATCTGGCTCCCTGCGTCACCATCCTCTGTACAGTCCCATCCCTCTTCTATGTAAATGTTCCTTTTCCCAAGTTTCGTGTTTGCTCGAGTTATTAAGCTTTAGGAAAGTCCACTGAGAACTGAGGGCTTTTTTATACAGCAATGCCCTACTTCACATTCACATCTTATCACAAATTCACACTGGGAGCTGCCCCGCATAATCAGTCTTTTACTGCTGGCCACTGGGAGCTGCCCAGTACAGACCAGTTGGAGAGTCTCTGCCTTAGCTGGAGCTGCTTACAAGGCCACTGCCACCCTTTGAGTGTGTCTGATTCACTGAAGGTCTGTTCAATCTTGCATTTGTCTTCGGCCTCTTTTTGTTTTTCGCCCTCTCCTCTTTCTCTCGTTGCATCTGTGTCCTGTTTTCCGCTTTTTTTCTCGTCTCATTTCCTCTCCCTCTGCCTCGCTGTTCCTCATGGTCTCGATCTCCCTCTCTCTCTCTGTCAGTCCCTATAACCTTCTCATCTCTCCCCCCACCCTTTCTGTCTCTAAAAACCTTCGTTTTTATTTGGCTTTGTTTTTCTTTTGGCCTGTCTGGCTTTCTCTGTTCCCCCCTTTTCTGTCTCTGTCTGGGTTTTCCTCTCTCTCCTTCAGTCTCTCAACATCTCTCTCTGCAGGGCTGCCAGGCAGAGTCAGATATCTCCTTTTAAACCATGTTATCCTCTGCACCCATGTGCTGGCCATCTACCAGGACACTACAAAGGAAGATCCTTCCCCTCTCCTTGATCCTTCATCGAAGCGCATCATTAAAGCATTAAAACCCAGGATGATGAGCTTTACAGTGATTATGACAGTGATGTGGTTAGTGCAGTTCTATAAATAAAAAGGTTTCTTCAAAGTAAGCACACACACACACACACACACACACACACACAGGCAATGATTTCAGGAAATATTCTAAGTGCAATTTCTTCTCACCAACACTGTGTGATAAATTCTCTATAAATTCATCTCCAGGCTGGTCATGTTTACAAAGTATTAAACAAGTCTAACTGTCTATGGTCATGGAAAAACAGGTGGTTGTATATTTGGGAGGAAAAGGCTGTAACCTCGGTCAACAAGCGTACCTGTGTGGGCGCGTCAGAAGCAGGAAAAGGCTGAACTTACATGATTTACATTCTCCATCTTCCATCTGCAGCCATTATTGAGTTGCCCTTAAGCAAGGCACCAAACCCTGCAACCACCTCAGTGGAGCTATATTGCGTCGGGCAGCCGTTATACATGTGAGCAACTGTGTGAATGCAAAACAGTCTGGTGAAAGATCTGATCTGCTTTTAGCAGACTGCTCGTGATTAATTGAGGCGGTGGCTCATGTTGGTGAATAGTAAACAAAAACCTCACTGCTGTTCTTCTTTAGCTGCGCCTGGCTGCTGACCAGAGCTGTTGATTCATCCTGTGAATTTAACTGCGGTCTCTCCTAAGTGTTGCTCTCGTGAGTTACTCGGAGAGGTGCGTCAGCTTTGTCCGTCGTCAGACGTTGTGAGGTGCGGTAACAAAGGCGGCATTGAAGACAAAAGCGCATGTTGCATCCCCAGCTGCAGCCAACAGCCACCTCGCACCAACAAAGCTTATCTGCTTCTTTGGCCGTCCTTGGAGTATAAGTGAATAGACTCTTTTTTTATTTTGCCTGGGAGAATTTTCTTTTCTTTCCTCTCTCTCCTGTATGGAGGGGCAGTTGAGCCGGAGACCGTCCTCTGTGATTTGCTGCCTGTGAAGAATGAAGATGTGCGAGGTCAGGCGCGTTCAAGGACGACTCTGGACTCCAGCTGCTAAGAGTGGAAGGGACTGTAAACACAATTGTATAAAATCATTTTTTTTTTTTTAAATCCAACCGCTCTTACCGACAACCTACAACAGAATGAAAGGGCTTCAAATAGTGATAATGATTAAAGGGAATAAATTGATCTGAGATAAAAGAAATGTAAAGAAAAATCTAGCCAGCATTTTGAGGTTTTTGAAATTGCAAATGTGAATGAAGACAAAATGTACGTCTTTTTTTTTTTTTTTTATCTTTGTGTTGGTTTGTAATTCTCGCTTTTTGTCCAAATGAACATGTACGCAGAAGCTGAATGAAGAGGTACATCGTGCTCCTCTGCAGGCTTGAATGGTGGCTTCACAGAGAGTGTGAGAGTGTATTGAGGAGGACCAGCAGTACATCACAGCCTGGCTAATGGAACACGGCGCTCCTGAAGGGTCCTCGGCTCTGTCTCGTCCATCACAGCTCCCTCATCCCTCCGCAGAGGCTTCTGGGTAGACGGTGACACCTGAGCATGCCCGTAGGACTTGTGCTAAGTTTGTTTGTTAAATTGGCCTTTAAGTTTAGGGAAAGCTTGTTTTATTCATTTACACGTCAATATAGTCAACACCTACAACACGGCTTTTTATGCATTAAATGAAGACCACAGCCTAACCTTAACCACGTGCTGTGAGTGCCTAAACAAAAGCATGAAAAATATTCCTAATCTTTTACCTGCTAGGAGTCGATACTGAAAGAATTCAAATAAAATACGTTATCAGGGAACATTTCACTGATATGTTCAGTACTGACATTTTGCAACTTGCCAGATGCTTTAATTAACAATGTGACCTCATTATGGCCTTCAAATCGTATTTGTTGGTGCAAAATAGTAGTATATAAACATAATTTCTAGGAGACAGGGTTGCATTGTGGGTGTGATTTGAGCATATTTGCATACTGGCAACTAACATCGCGACTCTACACTCCGATTGGTGCACAGAAATATGTGCCTATCGCTTTTCTCCAAGTGAGCCCCACCCCTCACACACCAGTGAGAAAAGCAAGAGATCTCTCGTGAAATAACCAAAAGTGCTTTTTGCAGAAAATTGCTGATTAACGAAATCAGTGTTCAGTAGTAATTGTATCCGTACCTTCTAAATTCACTTCAAACCAAACCCAGATGAGCCGGAGACTGACTACCGAAGGCCCATTTCTCCGAAAAACACACATTTTCCTGCAGTTGTTAGTTGTGTGACTGCCGGCCCTGTCCGTGGTGCTGAATCGCCAGGGGTTTTGCTCTTAACAGGCCTCACACCGAACGGCATTTCGAGCGATTTTACTGTTTTTACGGAATAAAATCAAGAGAGTTTTACCTCTGTGTGTGCCCTCTTCACCCGAGTCGTTAGACGTAGACTGATCAAAAACTCACCACCCTATGTCAAAGAGAGAGAGGGGGATGCTCAAAAGACGAAACCAGACCAGATTCCTCTACTAGAAATAATCATAATAACAATACAAAATAAATAAGGACATTATTTTGTATTTTGTTCTGGTGGTAACTTTTCATTCGAACATTAAACTCGAGGCTCCTCTTGAGGCTCTGATGTGCATTTATTGGGTCTTACATAACCGGGGGGGGCAGTGACTGAACTAACAACTGCAGGGAGAGTGTGTATTTTCAGACCAATGGCCGTTTGTTTCCGGGATAACGGGCTGTCGGACAAATGGGCTTTCCGTCCAATGGGACATTTTTCGGAGTGTCCGGAGTTTCGGAATAATCGGCTGTCGGAACAATGACGTGTCACCTCTGTGGTGTTGTTGACCAGCGCCATTGAACACTGCAGCGCTCGCATGTCTAGATGATCGTCACCACGTGATGAGGACATCTGCATGCCGATCAGTAGATGCCTCTAAGCCCCTATTGATTACCAATGGAGCGCCACACTGTAACAGCTTTAAAATCTGATTGCTGGCGTCTGGTGGTGTTTGTTCACAGGATTGCCTCTGTTTGCCATCATAGCCAATTATGGAGTAAATATGACATTACATGGAGATTGCTACTGATTTCACCATCAGTGCTGCAGGTCTGTTTAGATAACGTGTTCACCTTGCAGCTGATGGTATTGATGCATAGTGATTTGCTGTTCTTCGTGGATGCAGGCCGTGCATTTCCAGTCTTCTGTTTACCCAGTAAAGACTTACAGTAGCAGTCGTAGTCCGCCTTATTGATTTATCATGCATCTGTGCTGCAGTTGTACAGTTTTTTTTAATATATATATATTGTGATTGAATGCTGACATACCAGTGTTAAAAATCTGTGGGACAAATTTCACCAGATCACTTTGCGAGGGTGGGGAATCAATATCCTAACGCTTTTTTAAAACAGCATCCGACGCAGTGTGAGGATCTTATTGTGAAAATGTTCAAGTGCAACAAAAAGATCAGAGTGACTTGTGCACCATCCTCCTGCACGTCACCTTCCAGTAGATACAACTGGGGCCGCTAGCTCCTGACAGTTAAAACGATGAAACATTTCAAATTTTCCAAAACTCCATTGAAGGTGGAGTGACAGTGCAACAGAAGTTCAATAACCATCCAGAGAAAAGGAATGACACCTACAACCGCTGCTACAGCGGGAACTTTTATCGCCTCTGCTGTGATGGCTCCCAAAGCTGTCAGCTGATCCTGACGGGTCACATTTGGGCACACAATGAAACCTAACCAGGCAGAACTGATACATTTCCAAAGCGACTGGCTCACACCTTCCTCTTCTAGCTTACAAGCGACAGGTGAAAGCTCTCGCTCAAAGTCAACAGATTGCAGCAGGTGTACGGCCGCGGATGGATGAGTGTTTATGGGCTGATAGCTGATTAGCTCGGGAGAGCAGGGGCAGGAGCAGACAGAGTGTGGGGGGGATGGGGGGGGGGGGGGGGGGGGGGGGGTCATGCTTATGTCCTTCAGTGTCTGTGTGTGTGCTGGAGATGGACAGGGAACTGTGTATTGTATGTTGTGTGTGTGTGTGTGTGTGTATTTGCTGTTTTGTTTTTTTTTATCTTGTCATTGGCCTATCTTCATTTTTTATTTTGACAAAATAATCTTGACTCAAGGTCCATACCGCATAGTCATCATCTTCATCTGTGGATGAAATGTGCTCTGTTGTCATGGAGACTGTAAGGTCTCGGTGACAACTTTCATCTGCTCGTGAAGGCCCCCCCCCCCGAGATGTGATGGAAACCCGGGGGGGAAAAAAAAGCGAGGAGGTGGAGTATTTTGTCAATTTGAGGAACTTTTTCTGAGTATGCTGATTGGCTCATGCTGTATGTTGGTTTTTAAAAAGAAGGCGAAGCAAACCCCCCAAAGTCCTCATAGATTCAGCTGTTCTGTTCTTTTAGTGTCCCCCTGTCGTCTCTTGGCACAGCTGCTACCTCTCACTTCACCTTGCCCTCTCCTGCTCCGTCTGTCACACTTAAACAGCCTCTCTACCTGCTCCCTGAACCTGCCCACCTCCTCTTTCTCCTTTCACGCCGTATCGCTACGAGTCACAGCCACAGCGACCTTGGATTCATGGCTGCACAATACACTTAATCGCCTAGGAATTACCTGCATGGCAATAAGGCGAGAGTGAACGGCGAATAAGTATCCTTTTAAGTGGGGCGGTCATTTACTTTGACACAGTTATACACGGTCACATCGCGGAGCTGCTCGGCACAATTACAAGTCTACCCGACGCAACAGCTGAAACCTCAGCAGTCTCAGTCATCCAGATGTGTCCGGCTGGGCCGAGGGTTTCAAACCACCAACCTTCCCCTCACAAGCCTTTGCCTTTAGGCCTCAGTCACACAGGACTTGGTTTGTTGGTCTGAAAACACCAGTCACACATCACTCTGCCTGTCTCCAGGCAGCAGCAAAGTCAGCTGCTGTCAATCACTCGAGCTCGCGTGGGTAATGTCATTAGCAGTGTTGTTAACCAAATAAGATATGTACTTGCGCTCCTCTGCAGTTGTGACACATCAAGCAGGATGGCTGGAAACAATTATGAGCAACCGCTTCCTTCATTTTCATTGTTTACAGACAGAAGAAAAGGCCGCCTCTGCTTTCGTCTGATTGGACGACAGAGAAATCTGATGTTATACAGTGACGTAAGGGCTATTATTAAATGATGGAAAGACTGGAATTTGGATGGTAAACAGGATAAGTTGTTTACATGCTTCATTACTGGACAGCTTTGTCATAATTTGAGTATTGGCCAGTAACGTACGTCTTCATTGTCCAGCAGCAGTGTCGGGTCATTCTCACCTTGCACATGGCACCTTAGAATCAGAATCCGAATCAGACTCAGAAATACTTTATTGATCCCCCGGGGGAAATTATACAGTACCCATTCAAGAGTAGAAAGAAGCAAACATTTAGAAATGAGAGTATGTACAAAAATAAGAAATAAAAATATACACATTCACAATATTTAAGTGAAAAGTAAATATATACAATAACAATGTATATGTATGTATAAATATATATTGCACTGTTGAGTATGTAAGTGCTCTCGCTCAGCTTCACACCTCATGTTTATTTTACCTGTGTAGTCTGTTCAGTGTCGTGTCCAATATGCCTCGTGTGATGGCTTATTATTGTTCCATATCCATGTAAACAGCGGAGCTATCCCATTACGTTCCCTCGCGCTGCACTGAGAGCAGTTCCCCCCCGTCACGTCGAAGTGCAGATTACGTTCCGCTCTGTGCCTCGGCGGACATATTTTTGCCTTTGTTTGCATGACAAAGTGCAAAAGTGAAATCAATTGTCTGTCCTTTCAGCAACTCTCTGCTCAACTGAGGATGTTTACTTTTATTCGCAATGAGTTCAGTCCAAGAGAAAAATTATACACAGTGTCAGACTGTGTACTGTGCGGATTAGAGTTGAGCTTCAGGACTATTGGCTAAGAGGGGACTTTAACAATCCTATATCAACATCTTGATCATTTGAGGAGTGTGTTTTTAATTGACTTTATAAAGAAGAGGTATTATGCTCATTTCCAGCTCTATATCTTTATTCTGGGACACCACTAGAGTAGTTTTGCATGATTCACAGATCTAATAAGTCCTTATTCCTCTTATGGTGGCCCTTCATGCAGCCCCTCAGTTCACCCTCTGTCTGACACAAGCCGTCTGAGCTCCTGTCTCTTCAAGGCCCGCCTCCCTAAAAGCCCACTTTCTTCTGATTTCTCCCTGCAGCCCATGGGGGGGCAGAGAGACGCCTCTGAACCCTGAACACAGCGCATCGCTTCATACTGGAGCCGCTGTGCTCGGCTGCATGACAGCAACAGTAACTTAGCCTGGAACATAGAGACATGGGCACTGCATGTGATGAACTTCCTGTTTATCAGACCACGAACGAGACAAGACGTGGGTTGTAAATACGATAGATGCTGCTGGAGCTGGTTTTCCCTCTGATGTCCTCTGGCTGCTCTGCCTCAACTCGCTGGGATTTACGGAGTTTCCTGACGGACAGAAAGCTTTAGAAAGTAACTGCAGCTGCCGTTGGCTCGGCTCGCTCTGAGCACCAGGGGAGTGTTGGTGTTTACACCGCCGGCACAGGAGCTTTGGACCAGGAGGAGGAGGTTTTCAGGCCCGAGCTCCGAGAGTCAGGTGGTTAGAGTCAGCGAACTGAGAGCATAGATATAGATATATATATATACATCTATGGCCAAGAGGACTGCTAGCTGCACAGCTAGTTCACGATGACTTTAGCAACAAGTAAAGCCATCGGTCCATCAAGAAACGACCTACTACCTACCTACTTTCCTTCTCAACAGGAAACGCTCTTTCTGTGAGACATACTGAAGCGAACATACATACGTTTTCCTCATTATTTGGCTTTGGTAACGTTTAATAGGAATATCCAACATTGTAACACCATGTATATGACAGAAAATAAGGAAAAGCATCATGGGTCCTCTTTAAGCAAAATTGTAATTTTATGCCCAATGTAATTATGTTATTATTCTTTCTTTTAGTGTAACCCTCTGACACATTGTTATTGTACACCCACCCTAATTAGAAAAGGAGGGAACCTATTAAATTACTTCTGTAAGTGGAAAGAGTAATACGGTAATACATTGAGAAATATAGATAGAGCTGTATAGCACAGACAACCCCCCCCCCGCCACACACACACACACACCAAACAATATGGATTTTTGCATGCAGAAAACAAGGACATTTTAAAACCTATAAAACAAACAATATTAGTCCATAACACTTTCCAACATCCCTACCCTACTAGAGGTCAGCCCCAAGTGGATTTGTTCCTACTGAAGTCATGCATTTATAGAAACAGCATCGCCATATGTTATGTTAGCATTTAGCTCAGTATAGCCACGCAGAGCTGCTGGCATGGCTTTAGACTCTGCGATCGAATAGTCAAAAAAACACTTTTCCTTGACCCCGATGGAAATGGGGTCATGAGGTCAAGGACAGCGTTAGCGTGACGTGGGTCTGCCGTGGTTGCTTTAAATGTAGTTGCTGCAAGGGATTGTGGGATGGCATTATCTCCTTACCTTTCGTAAAGGATGGTCCAGTGTACCCTATGCCAAAGGAAATAAGAAAGGAAGCACTGAAGCACCTTTTCTTAGCATTTAGAGAATTATCATGGCTGCCGCAACCATAGTCTGGTTTATAGTTTTGGACAACAGTGTAGGTCTCTGGCATACGTGTAAAGTTCTAAGTTATTTCAGACTTTGGGAACACAGATCATACTTACTGAGAAGGATCCCGTCATTGTTGGTTTTGGTCTATTCATGGGATTTGTTAACAGTGAGAATATTAGGGTTAGGGTTAGTAAAATTGAAAAAGTGATTCCCTGCTTAAATGTCCGCAGTAGTATTTCCTACTTCCTGTCACTTGCAAGCAGTCGGAGGTGGTGACTCGTCTCGCTGCGTCTTATACAGTTACTCCTGAGAGGACGCCGTTGTCGATTACAGATGTCACTTCCATTCCTCACTGCTTGTTTTCTCTCGGCCAGCACATTCTCGTCTCTGCCAGCCAGTCATGTCGTGCCAAGGAGGATTGATCATAACCGATCCTGAGCCGCACAATTATTTACCCATTTTGCTGCGGTTATTGATCCTGTCCTCTCTACAGCCAAGTCAAGTCTAAATGGATTAGCCATCAGATTAAGTCTAAAGGTTCTGTGGAAGGGTCATTCAAGTAGATGAAGGGTACGCATTTCCTGTTCCTCCAGAAACCCTTTATTCAATCTACCTCCTCCGCCTCCCCCAGAGAGCAGGGAGTCTAAAATCATTTCAGATAGCAGTCTGGTTTGCTGTCAGTCAACAGGGGAGAGGCTGCCAGAGGCAAACCTCAAACATGAAAGCCCAATCTAGAGGACCTTCTTCTTTGGGAATATCATTAAATATCATTGATAGAATCATAGATTATCAGCTGGGGCAATCATGCATGTGTGCAACACCTTTTCTTAAGGAGCTGGATGGGACGATGAGATGAAGATAAGATTCTTGGCTTCTTTTCATCTTATTCTTATTGCTGTAGTATTTCTGCCCCATCAATCAAACAGTGTGGGCGGGTGCTTAAATGAGCTGAAGACACACTGTGTTCCTGTCTTAGTTTGAGAGTAGAAAGTAGAATAGAAACATACAGCACTGAGTTTTGTTAGACACAACGCTACTGACTGACAGGACGGCAAACCGCTAAACCATTCCTACTACTAAATAATCGCACACGTGCTAAATGAAAGTGTCACTTCAGGCCAGTTTAAAGAAAAGTGCACTCACAGCGCAGACGAGTCCAGAGTCCAAGTGTCCAGCCCAGCTATCTGCACACAAACATTCTCTCTTCAGCCTGTGAACTAGTAAATATCAAAATGTAGCATGAAATAATACATTTTGCATGAAATAATGCATATTATTGTTGTGTTAAATTTAATTTTAAAAAAAGCCCTTGTGGAATAGCATTAAACTGATGTCCTGGATACAAATTACAGAGTGACACAATTCATATTTCTATGTGAAAAATGTCACATTATATCACTTTGTTAACATTTAAGGCAATTTAAAGTAGTTTGAAACAATGGCAGGGTTGGTGAAAGTAGAGAAAAGGGTCTCGTCGAGTCCAACAACAGAAAGTAACATACTGTAGAGGTGCTAATCAAAACCAAACACCAGAATGCCGACAATATTTCTGTGTCTTTATGATAATCATACTAACAAATAAATCTAACAAATAAGAAATGGGATGTCCAGTAGGAAGATAAAGTGGAGGTTCATCGTGAGGTGTGACGCATTACTGCTGGTGTATTTCTGGTATTATTCCTGATTAAGCATGAAACTGCCCTAATGACCTGACATGTTTGCCAGCACACAGCACAGCTGTCCTCGTGCTTTAGCTGACACGGCAGACTCTCATGCTGAACGGGCTTCGCTGTCTCCCTCCATCCCACTTTTCCTTCTGGGCAAGTCACAGAGACGCCCGGCATCTAACACCGCTGACCTCTGCACGGCGGTCAGTATTTATGTCTGCGAAACTGGGATCTGACTTCCGAGTGCAAGTTGTCCTGAACGCACGCCCCTCCAGACGTGGGTCCAGGTGACCCCCAAACTGGGTGCTGCATCTTGTGGAGAAGAGTCCGAGGACAGGGCCTGGCTAGTTGGCTGTGGATAGAAATGGGAACGGACAGAATCATCACGCAGCACTTTATACTTCATTTCCCATTTCCAGTTTACCCTCCGACTGTCCTCTCAAGGACAAAATGAAGCTTACAGTATAGAGACCCCCCCCCCCCCCCCCCCCCCCCCCTTCACAGCCATCTCCAAGCTGGTGCTGAGATCAATGCCTGTCAATCTGGACGTCACGCCTCAAGCGATTATGTTTGCTCCCTCAGCAGGAAAACAAAGGGTGTTCCTGTAGAAGGTTTCTGACTTGCTCTGTCCCTCCCCCAGCCTCAGCAAGGAGCATTTGTATGGTACAGTAGGTACAGTCTACGATGGGTAAGGACATTTCTTACTCATGTAATCCCTGAATAGAAACACCAGAAAGAGAAAAAGTGTTTTATCCAAATTACCAACTGTACAAACTACAAAAACATGCCGGCCAGCGCGCTGACATTTATGAATAGATCAGGTGCAGTGGAGGTCATTTTACTGTTCAGTTGGTTCTGCTGCTGAATGAAGGCAGAGTCTTTGTGGGTGCTGCTAACTATCTGAAGCCCCTTCCAGACAGATGGAATAAGCAACATTGCTGGCTTCATCTATGTGTTAAAGTGATGGCACTCTGTCATTCAGACACAGGTGACTTTTGATATTGAAGGACCTCAAATTGGGACTTTAATTCCTGTTAGCTCACATGCTGTATTAAAAGCGTTTGCTGCATATTCATTTATTCATTTATTGCTCTACCCGTGCTAACCATTGTACCGCCATGCTGCTGACTTTTTATACGTCATTGTTCGATGCCGTGAGCACCACAAACAATATTTCTATTGACCCCAATTGTATTGGGGATGGTGGCAGCATTCGATATCTTTAAGCCTGAGCAAATAAAGCCAAAACAATCAACATGCAGGATGACTTGCTGGACGACATGTGTTTGTGTGCAGTGTTGACATTAAGTGTTATGGGATGCCTTCTCTAATGACCAGGCCCATCTTCACCTTTTTTCTTCTGATTATCCTTGACAGTGTTTTATTCCCTGCCCACGGGACATGCGCTCATGGATTTGTCAAATAAAGCCGCCTGAGGGCGATGTCCATTAGGACAATGCCACATGGGCCTGATAATGACAGACCTGATGGAAGGGCCAGAGGGCACTTGTAGGAGTAAGGAGCATCAAATAAGGAGCTTAATGTGTCTAGAGGAAGGAGGAGGAACGGTTAAAAAAAAAAAGAGGATCATAACGCTAATGTTAGCCTTTTAATAACTCGCCAGCTAATGAAAGATGATTGCATTTTTGCTCAAGTTGTTCAGCGCCAGTGACCTTGAAACGGTTTAATGAGCAGATACTTGTCTCGCCCCCCACAAACAGAGTAAGCGCTTCTTCCGTATTTTGCCTGTGAGCCGGGACGCCGCTATTGATGCTCACGTCCATTCATTTGCTCATTTTGGAGAGCAATTACGGTTGATGCCATTTGTCAGAATGCGGGCGTGTGCATTTCACTGAGCGCTGATTTGCACTGCTGTCTGTCAGAGTAATTAAACCGCAGCGAGAGGTGGGGCACCTGATTGATTCCTCTAACCTCTTCGGTGAAGAAAATGGCTCAAACGGAATTCACAATGACATCAGTAAAGCTCGCGTGTGGGCAGTCAACACACACACACACAAACCAGCTGCTCTCTGACCGGTCGGGCGGCTGTCACACTGCCAGGCCATTAGCAGCTCTTGAGCTGATGGATTGTTGAAATCTTGGACAAAGACAAGAAAATCTGCTCAAATGTGTGAAAGCATGGAGAAAGGAGAAAGCTTTTGCACCAGCCGCCACCTAAAAGAGGCCATCTCATCACTGGAGCCGACGCGGTGTTTCATTTTGCAAACACCCGAGCATGCACACGTCTACTATCCGTTCTTTCCGTGTCCCACAAGCCGTCTGTGGTATCTGCTCGGCTTTATATTTTTGGTCGAATTTGAAGCCGCGCAAGGCAGTCACCAGGGAACCAATTACTCTTTCAAAGATTGCCTGGTTTCATCTATTTTTTATGGGAGGTACGGCATGGAGGGGCTTTCTCATACCAAAGCCCCCCACCCCCACCCCGTCGTTCTCCCAGACCATCCATTCAGAGGCAGCCTTGCTTAGTATCAAGAGTGCCACTTTTCATGAGACTGGTAATAATAATAAGACTACTGTGGTACATGGCACTGATATTGCCAAGGTTCAGGGATCTGTCAGGTACCTGCTACAGTGTTTTACCTTTCCTTCCACTTTTCTACTGATTGTATGATTGTTGTAAATGTTAGAATTTTTATTTTACAGCTCCCACACTTTGTTTTGGGGAGGGCTGGTTGTCTAGCGACTCAATCTTTTTTTCTGCTGTTGCTCTCAATATTGCTTTGAAAAAGACCAATGGCAAATTCCCTCAAATGTACTGTAAATCCCCAATAAGGCTGACTTTTAGCCCTTAGTGTGAAACTACCAAGCCAGAAAGAACGCTCCCGACACTTCCCATGTTGCCCCTCTCTGCAAAGTAAATGCCTTTGATGCCACGCCCTCTGTCTTTAACCCAAGCCTTGTGTTAAAAACCTGTAGTCTTCAAGCTCAAGTCAGAGTTAAAGGTACCCTGTGGAGGTTTGATCGCTAGTAGTGCTACGTAGCATCTGGCCCCTGTTTTGTTAGTTAATCACACGCGATACGTGCCGGTGGTTTCAAGCTATTCCACTGGTGGAAAGGTGTCTAGAAAGGCAGCCGTGCTCCAACAAAGGCAAGGAGGAAAAAGACTGCAAAGCAAGCAAACAAAGTAGGTTTCAAACTCTCGTTTCAAATGTTTTATGACAAAGGGAAACATCTTCATCAGGGCCTCACCCATACACACAATGCATTTTGGTGGGAAACAAAAACTCCGTGGGGTTCCTTTAACCCTGATGACATCATTAGGGATATTTTCTCAGACTGACAATGATTCTCTGGTTCTGGCTTCTCACATGTAATTTGAGGATTTGCCATTTTTTTTTTTTGTTTGACATCATTGTAATCTATATCATTGGGTTTGGGATTGTTTGTCAGACAAAGCAAGCAGTTTGAAGACCTCGCTTGGCAATTACGATGGGAAATGTAATTATTTTTGAGACTAGGACACCAGGAAGAAGAAGTAAAAAATGATTACAGATTAAATAGTAATGCAAATAGTCTTCATAGTTGCATCCGTAAATGGAAGTATCATCACAAGTGATACATATCGGGATATTCTTTTCCTAACCCTATTATTGCAGGACCTTCTCCTGCCATTAGAAAATGAACTGCATTGGGTGTGTAATGCTTGACTTATACTACCGTGAGATACAGCACACCACCAGCACCACGCTGCAAACTGGAAACTAATGCCCAATGAGGGAGGGGGGGGGGACACGTGTCAGCAAAATGTTAATGTTGTTCCTCATTACTGCTGTGCCGTCGGAAATGGCACGTGAAATAAACCATCTCCCCCTATTGTCGCTGCATTACGGCCGAGGCACCATGTCGCAGAGCACAGTGGGGGCTGCCGGGGAATGGGGTGTGGTGTTTGAATTATGGGAGTGATCCGGCGGTACCATAGGTGTGCTCAAGGCTCTTGTCCCTCTGCTACATATATTTCTGCCTCTTTCATCACAGCTCCACTGCATGCGCCTCATACATGTAAAGCAGCTTTTTGATGGAGAAGGGGGGGGGGGGGGGGGGGGGGGGGCAAAGAGGAAGAAAAGAGTGTCAGAAAGCGAGATGAGTCGGGGGGGGGGGGCAGGGACGCTAGAAGAGGGCAGTGAAACGGAAGGATTGTTTTCATTAATCTTTATTTATTCTGAGAGCGTTGACACATGCTCTTTCTCTGCAGCATCCTGTTTTGTATTCACATTTGCACCCACCTGGGACCTGCCCAGTGTTTCTTTTACTGTTTGGCCACTGAGCAGCTCACTAGAGCAATTGGGGGTTAAGTGCTTTGCACAGGGGCACCTTGACGACAGTAATTAAGGCAGCAAGTAGTTTATTATTCGCTTCCCCTGCCCAGATTTTCCAGTAATGTTTTATGTCACAAAGCAGCTTGTCTGAACTGTAGACCAGTGCCACCTCGGGAGTCGGAATGTCTCAAGAATCTCAAGAATAGTTGGAGCAATTTGTTTGACCTGCTTTTTATTCTTACAGTTTTTGACAACTTGTGGGGGGGGGGTTAGGACAACATTTTACTATTTTAAGTTAATCACTAAATTAGGGGATGTGCTGACGATTGCTGATATGGACGAGATGGACAAACCTCCACCTTGAGTGCCCAGCCATCGTAGGTACGAGCTGAGCCAAACTTTTATGCATATTTGAAATGCACATAAGGGATACAGCTGGGGAGTGACCTTTGGACCTTAAAAGAGTAGGCTGCTCCACTGATTAAGCATTGCGTTATTTCAATATCGTCAGACTGGGAATCAAACAAAGATATCACCATTTTTTTTTTTTTATTCGACGTATTCTTCTTCCTTGTCAAAACTTGGCGCCTACATTACCCATAATGCAACTCGACCACCAACAGTTTGGTTAGAGATTCATATGGCTTATGCTAGTAGCGAAACCTAATAAAGCCTCCAGCCACGAGCCTCAAATAGAGGTCTGGTAAGCTCTCAGGTATATTTTGTAATTTATATAAATATATTCTATAATAAGACACAAAAGACTTTATACAACTTTTTTTCACATATGTAGTAGTACCCCCCAAGACCTGTAAACAAACTTTGATGTGTAAAATTGGGGGAGTTCCCTTCCTTTAATCATCTGACCACTTCTATTGCCAGGCAACATGTTCCTTCCCCCACTCCCCCCTATGTGATGTTGCGACGGTAATTTAGACGTCCCTCTACTGTCAGGATCCTGGAGGTGGTGAGGGGCGGGGGAGCGTTTGAGTAAGAGTGTTGGGGTTCAAGGTTGTGGTTGTGAATTACAGAGGGAGGGGCTGAGCAGCGGTTCGAGTAATGCCTCAAACAAAGGTCACAGGACATATCTGCCTGCTCTTAATGCGGGTGAAGGTGTGTAATTGCGATGTTAATGGAGAGGATAACGATCCAGCGCAACCCCTGTTGCCACCATAGGCCCCCACCCCACACTGTATCACTGCTGCTACCGTCCTTTCTGTTAACAGACGCGGAAAAGCGAGACCATGATTACATGCAGAGTTAACAGGACCCCAAGCATATCATTATGGTGTGATTGTAGAGAGTTATTACTGTTTGCAGGAGTGCAGCTGACAATGCTCCTGGCCTGCACTTTTAGACCGCCAATTTACATTTCTGGTCAGCGCTGGCCGCCCGCTCCCACTGGCTCTGTTCTCAATTCCACGCTCTGTTGCACATGGATTTCCAGAAAAGTATTGACAAATGAAGGCTCTCTTGCCAAAATGCAATGTATCCGTTTTGGGAAAAGATGTTCTTTTAGCTCAGTGTTCAAAGAAAAGCACAGATTCGTATTTTCTGAGGAAAGGGTTGAACAATACCTGATAGCACAAGTGATATTAAAGCCAGCAATCAAGTCTGCAAGGTTTTTGTAGATGGATCTGTGAGTCAGACGGACAGAAGATTCTGTGTTCTCGTCGCTAAATGTAGACGCTGTTAGTGTTCAATTGAGCTGGCGGGTTTGCTTCTTTATTTGGCGAGTGAAGGCCGGGGATGATCCATAAATACTTGGATCCAGCAGCCACTGTGGCCTGCTGCAGTTTCCTGGCATGGTATTAGTGTTGTCATCAGAGCTCGACTCAACACAGGGTGTTGTTGGAGTTTTATTTCTCACTAATTTAAATGGCAGGCTAGTTTGTGCAAGTTCACAGTAATGGCGCGGTCACAGCACATTATTGGCTTGGGTGAGATCTGCTG
Organism: Enoplosus armatus; assembly: GCF_043641665.1. Classification (NCBI taxonomy): domain Eukaryota; kingdom Metazoa; phylum Chordata; class Actinopteri; order Centrarchiformes; family Enoplosidae; genus Enoplosus; species Enoplosus armatus. The sequence goes on along the minus strand of NC_092201.1, from coordinate 14,962,501 downwards.
TGCGGCACAAAGCCTGGTAGGTGTTGTGCGCTAAAAGTGAAAGAAGTAGTTGCGAGAAGAAATGAAAAAAAGAGCGCTTGAGAGAAGCCCTGCCTACTTTTAAAGCTTTGCACACCTGGCCAGTCGCTGCGTAAAGCCCCTACCAGTTCTGCCGTTGGAAAGAGGTTTTCAAACGCTGTTAGATGATCCAACGAGCGCTCGGTTTGAAGCATACTGAGGCCTCAAGAATGTAATCCCAATCAAATGCATGAAGCGACCACTAATGCCCTCCAGAACAACATAAGTATCTGTTCTGTCATGTGGCAACGCTCTGGTTTGGTTGGGTTAGCTAACGAGACGACTTGGTTCGGCTTAGGGAAAGATTGTTGTTAATGTTGATATAAGTACTTTGTTAAGGTTTGGGTGGAAGTGACTACTTTGTTAAGGTTAGGGGACGTTCGTCGTCATGGTGGCAATAATACATAAAGTAAAGTAAGTAAAGTACCTCAAAGTTTTGCTTCCCATCACTGGTTTCTTGTTCCGGCAGACTTCATTTTAGCAATAATGTTGTTTTCCCAGATCTCAATGAATGAGCTTAACTTAAAATGAAAAAAGTACAATTATCATGTTTCAAATCATGTTTTCTGCTGATTTTTGGGATTTTCAGAAATCAGAATCAGAATCAGAAATACTTCATTGCTCCCCGGGGGGAAATTGTACTGTATTTTTTTATTTCTATAGAAATGAAATGTATCATACTCTCCTCTCCATATAAACCCTGTGCATCAGAATAACCCAACATGAATGTGCTTCAGCAGCCTGCAGTCGCAGTTCAGACAGGCCACCAAAGTAGTGAAGACGGTGAGGATCTTTGACAGCCCCCCTCCAGTCAGAGTGATCTCATTCCTTACTGGGAGTACTGGCACCTTGATCCACAACATGAGAGAGCGAAGAGTATGCCGCACACTGCTCGATTCACCCCCTCCGATGCGCTTGAGAACTGCTCCGCATGACGGCATGCCACTATTTTTAAACATGCCGTCATCGGGATCACTCACGTGCACGCGACCCCCCCCCCCCCCCAGCGGTGCTGTGAACCCCAGCCACACCCCGCTAAACTCAGCGGGGAGTCTGACTACGCTTGGCTTCGGAAAACCAACCCTCCATGAATATTGAAAAGGGCTTTTTAGCATGCAGCGTGCGTTTTGCTGGGTTTGTCTAGAGATTTAGAGTGTAGTGAGAAACGGCCTCACTTCTGCTGGTAGAGCAGTTAACACGAAAACATGCACCTGACAGGCTGCTTAAACTGCAAAATCTATAAGGGGCTGTGAACATTATACACATGTGAGAGGAAATGAGTTAGTGTTACATGTGTGAGTCACCTCCAGGTATTGACATACGGCGGATGTGTCAGTGCACGTGGAAAGTGACAATGAGCCGCGTGTGCGAAGAATTCTCTGAAGTCACGTGAAACACTGTCATATCTGAAAGTGTGTTAACGCAGATTCCCAGGCTCTGGATTGAATATTTTCCGCTTCAGCTATATTTACTGCTTAATATTTGCTAAATCCTCAAGAGAAATGATTCAGGAACAGTTGAATTGCGCCCCTCGTTTCAGCTGCTGAAAAGTCATGATAACAAATGGTTATTTGAGCTTGCACAGAGGGCAGCTAATGCAAAGATCTGGTGTAATCCAGGATTAAAAAGTGAAGACCGCCTGCGATCCGAAATGCAAATAAATGACCGTGGTGGCGGAAGGTTTGCCAGAGAACTGTGGCAAATAAGCGAGCATCTTTTTATTTGTTTTGTCTGGCTCAACAGATCTGGATCTCCTTTGATTGGCTGACAGTTGCAATCTCTTTCCTCTGCTCTCCCTACCAGTCTCAAATACCACAGACACTGTCAGCGTTCTAGCATGCATTTTGAAACTGTGAAACTCTTCGTCCCTGTTTCTGAAACAAATACGTCGAGAAATGGTTTGACATTTTGGCAAATATGCTCATCACATTCCTGCTTCCTCTAAAGCCAGGAGACTGTTAGCTTAGAGGAGGTTAGCATAAAGACTGAAAGCAAAGGTTAATAGTTCCAGCAGGTAACTCCCCTTAAAACAACGACGTATCGTGGGTCAAACTTACAAGTTACATACTGTGCGTGTTCATTACTGAGCTTTAGAGGTCTTTCTATGCATATTTCTTTGTCCTTCAGAAATGCACTTGTTTGCTTTTTTGCAAATAACACTACACTGAACTGCCGCACTGAATGCTTGCAGTGTGTAAAAAAAAAAAAAGCAAATATATTATGTCCTCTGCTCAACACACTGGACACGGCCGACTTTAAACCCAGACATTGAACTTCTGTGAAATAGCAGAAAGCATGCAGTGAACTTCTCGCCTCAGCAGAGCTTGGGAAAGGATTGCGTGTTATTTCCGAGGTAATACGGAGAGCAGTCTGCCTCCTGGTGTAACATTGGCTTAGCTTTATTGCAGATTGAAGGGCTTCCAGTCATAGCATGTGATATAGTTGTCGGTCTTATAGCAGCTGATCCATGTTTCGCCTGTTGCGTCTCAGACATTGCTCATTTTACAGCTGCTGCTTGTTGTTGTTGTCGTCACTTAATTCATTTAGTCGCAGCGTCTGTTCGAAATTATTTTTGGTAACCAAACTGTGAGAAATGAAAGAGGTATTTTTTCTGAGGTGCAGCAAAGAAATAACTTCATATTTCTGGGAAGCTGCAATTTTCTTCAATTGTTTGTTTATTTAAAGTCATTACAACTTGAAACGGTTGAATCAAAATTGCAAGAGAAGTCATGAACCACCTGAAGTGGGTTGTAAAATCACCCAATGTAAAATCACCTCTGCACCCCGCAGCCCTGACACACACACACACACACACACACACACACACACACACACACCTTACGATAGCTGGTGTTCCCTCCGAGGCAGGTGTGTAGGAGCTTGTAATGATGCCCTGGGAGGCCGGCTGGTTTTACAAGTGAACCCTGGCACCGAGTGAGCACCGCGCCAAGCATCACACCCCTGTCTCAGACTGGACCTTATTAATTCACACCCCAGTGACTCTGTTCTTTTCTCTCTCACCCATCTAATGGCCCTGACACAGCTGGTTCACAGGTGAGCTGTGTCCTCACACACAAGCAGAGAGCTGGGTGATAACGTCGCAGAGCAGGTGGAGCGCTTGCACAGGATCGCTTTTTCAGTCGCCGCCGACCAACCGAACAATATTCACAAAAGTCATAATTCTGACATCTTTGGCGACTTAATCAAAACCAGGGGTTATCGATATAGTCTCAAAGAAATCGCTGACAGAAGTTATGCAGGCAGAGATTCACTATTGAGTTCATGGAGCGAGAACAGTCACATGTTTAAAAGCATTGTGTTCATGAATGTGTTAATATTGTGATGTAGTCTTTAAAGAAACAGTTTCTTGCTGTGCACTAATTATGTAGCTAGAGCCCTTACCTCATCTCTTCATGCTAAGCTAACAGCCTCCTGGCTCTAGCCACATAATTAGCAAGGAATCAAGCTTATAACATTTTCAACTATTTCGTCAAGGCCAAGGAAACACATTTTTGCCGTGTCACAGTAACCACAATTGAAAATGGTTGTTGAACTTGATTTGATTGACACTTGCATCCAAAATGCTGCAGAGCAGTGTAAGCGGTCACAGGGTGATTAAAGGCACGATGTGACTTTTCTCTTTTGTGCTTTTATTTTGTGAAATGTTAGATACTTTCCCCTCTTTGGGCCCCGAGAAGTCCTTTTAGACAAAACAAGTCTGAAAACAAAATGTCATTCTGTGGTTGGTCTGTTTACAGCTCATGATTTGAAGCACTTCACACAGGCCAAAAAGGTTGGATACCACTGCTTTAGAGTACTCTGTGTGTGTGTGTGTGTGTGTGTGTGTGTGTGTATATATACAGTGTTTGTAATTTACAGGTCTAATAGAGCCTTGCCATGCTTGTACCATAAATTCTTGTTTGTCGTAGAATCTCCTTGATACTGTGAGAATATTTTGATAAGTTTTTGCTCTAAACTTACTCGATGGATGGGGAATGTAGCAGTAGTAGTGTCGACTGCTGTTTTGGCTTGGTAGGAATGCACAGAAGTCGAGAAGTTCTTCAAATGTGATACCAATTTTAAATGTGGAGTGCACTCGAGGTACGTTCGGAGCAGGTTATCAAACTCTGGAGTGCTTTTTTTCCTTTATTGTAGCTTGGCGCTGCCAAGTGGGTTCGGAAGTGTGAGTCACATTCTTCTTTTAAGAGAGCTGAGATACAGTTTGTTACAAGTGCGAATTTAACCACAAACGCATACAGGAAATGACACCAGGTGGGACGTGTTTTACAGCTCCTGGTTTGCCTGTGCTGCAGAGTTAATTTTAGCGAACCAGGTACAAAATGTCAAGTCTCCGCGATGGCTCAGAGCAAATAAAAAACAAACTGCTGGGTGTGATTTTTGCCTGCAGTGCTGTGCCCCATGGCTTCGACTTTTCCGCACTGTACTTTGTCTTCCTGTCCGTCTCTCCCTCCCTCCCTCGTTGAAAACTCGTCTCTCGGCTCTTCAGCCTTCTGTCCACACGCCTTTGTTGTCTCTTTCCATCTCCTGGAGTCGGATTTAAAAGGCTCAGCGGCTGCATCTGATGGCAACACTCCCCCTCCGACCCGAACGTAATGGTTCTCCCCTCCTCACCTTCACCTCGTCACCGACCCACCCCCCCCCGCCCCCACCCCCGACATCAAAGCCGTGTGCACAGGGTGGCCTCTCATAATTCAATTCAATATCAGCCCTGAGCCAGCACATCAACAAGTTCACAGCTTCTGAATGTCATTGGTTAAACTCTTGAGACCCCCCCCCACCCCCTTTTCCCTTTCTTCTGGAGGTTAAGGGGAATTTGATCTCTTGCTTTGTGTTGAAAAGAACCGTGACGTTGGACGCGGAAATTGCCAGAGAAATTGGGTTTTGTGTTGTATCATCTGGGCCGGCAGGGTTGGGGGGCTACAATACAACGCACAACAAAAAACGATAACCTAGTTCCAATCAAAGGCAAAGCCGTGCAAATGAAATTACTTGTGTGATTTTTGCTTTAATCTCATCCTACATAAACATGTTCACGGGGGTCTCTGTCAAACGCCCCAGCAGCCGTGCGCTTGGAGTCTGCATCTGGTGTTAGTTTTTCAGCATTTGCATGGTGTTGGCATGTAATTTAAGATACAAGACCGTGCACGGCAATTTAATTAGATTGCTTTTTTTTTTTTTTTTTTTTTAAAGTGAGTTCACCCATCGTTGGAATTTAATTTGCACCAAACAAACCCCTGGGCCGTTCATTTTGCGTGACAGGCAGACTGACACACATTAGGTGCAGCCTCCATGTAATGCTGAGATACGTTTTGCGGCAGCATCCTGATTGAATTTACTGCCACACTGTACTCGATTTTTTTTCTCTAAGCGCCAGCATTAAATTCCCATTTTTTAGTACTGCTGCTGTCGCCAAATGCTGTTTTTTTTTGTGGTTATTGTTTACAGTCCCCAATAATTTCTATCACAAGCTGTTTTTCGTTCTGTCAGCTTACAGTTTCATGATATTAAGCAGGGCTAAAGCAGCCTTTGATGAGGTGTAATGCAACGTACAACAGCTGCCTATTTAGTTTCACCTACAGATATTTGTGGCTCATTGACCATGTTTTGCTTTGGAATATTGATTTCTCTCTGGTAGGTCGCGCTCCAGCTCCTGCTGCTTTATTATGGTGGTGATGCCACATGGGAAAACATCAGAATCTGTCTGGCCTCATGTCAGCAGTGGGGGCCTTCTGGCATTCTGAATTGATAATTGAAGGACGCCGTTCCATGAAAGCCAGTCATCCGTTTTTATAGTGAAATTTATAGTGAAATGTTTTTAGCAAATGCTAAAAAACAGCATGCTAACATCCTCCCAATGACACATTGTTTACCAGGTATGTGCACCATGGTCACCATCTTAGTCTTAGTGTTAGCATGCTACCCTTTGCTAATGAAACCGAAACACAAAGCACAGTTGAGGCTGATAGGAATGGCATTTTATTTTGCAAGTGTTTGGTCATAAACCAAAGTTTTGACCTGCTGGCGGCGCTAGATGAAACGTCAGGATCACCAAAGTCATTAGGAGTTATCCTCTGCGTACCATGGATATCTGCACGAAATGTCATGGCAATCCATATATCAGTCTGGACTAAAGTGGCGGACTGACGCACTAGCACGGCTAAAAATGAAACTTCTCCTTGTGTCCGCTCCACCTTTTTTTTTAAATGAATTTCTGGGTCCAAGCACGCTAACCTGGCCACTTTCGCCGCGGAGCCTCCGTCCAATTTTCCCTCGTCCAGCCCGGCTGTCATGAAACATATCGTACAGCTTCCACGCGGCCTGGCTGTTTTGTATTGATTGGCTGTTGTGTCTTGAGTGACAGCCAAATGTGGTAACGCTCCACAGTCTCCCAAGACAAGTGGCTCTCTGTGTTGATGATAAAGGATGTCAAAGGGCCTTGGGGCCTAAATTGAAATGGATCCATGTGCAGTGCATGTCAAAATAATGCAATTGAAGTGACTTGGCAGTTAATGTTCGCCTTTGCTTTGAGGGAAGCTGCCCAGCCGAATACGCATGTGTTGAAGACAGACTTGCCTGTCGTAGTGCTGTAGTGCACAGACAGGTACTTAAGGGAGGATTTGGACAGTAGCTACCGCCGTAAGCTCTCATTGTATTTGTAATAACAAAGGGATTCCGTGAGCTGGTCACTGTAGCAAAATAAGCGGGGTGATTGATTGCTTTTGAAAAAGCTCACTTTGCAATTACGGCGACCTCAGTGTGCTTTGTCCTGCCTATCACACAGCTACGGCATTTAACGTTTGACAGGAAATATTGATTTGAAATTGTTTTATTACAAGCTAGCAAGTAAATTACAAGCTGCTAATAAAATAGTCCAGAGGGAATGAGGGAGTAATTCAACAATTCAACTACAAACACAGAAACATTTCAAGGCATGCCTAAATAGAGTTTAATTGAATATCTACACGTGTAATTTGAGGCCAGAGGTCAAAATCAGCCCTCAGAAGCTTTTGAATCACGGTGACTTTGCAAATACACAGAGGGGCATTAAGGTGTAATGGTGCTGTTTGTTCTGCAGGAGAGCCACATCAGCCTTGAATGGCTCAGAGAGAGGCCAATAAGATCCCCTCCTCCAGAAGGCATTTAAGCTGTGCCTTAAATTATTCATAAAAGCGCTAATCCTCTTGATGTAGCTTTTATTAGCTTGTCTTATTTATTGTTGTTTCTCTGCGGCTCCAGGGGAGAACAGGAAAAGGCCCCTCTGCAGTACGTCTGTGATACAGTAGGTCATGTGTAATTCGTTTTTTTGTTGTTGACATTTTGTCTTTTCTGACTTTATTCCATGTTCCAACACCAGGCTAATTAACTAGCAGTTTCATTCCGCCCTGTCATTAAAGGCAGGTGTTCAGATACATGGATTAATTTGCCCCCCCCGCCCCCCCCCCCCGATGCATTCAGCGACGGATCTTGTGTATGTAACCCAACCCAGCTTTCATTAGCGGTTAACTGTAAAAACGATCTCTTTAACGCACAGGCAGTTTCCCATTTTCCTCTTCATTAGCTAAAGGGAGTGCATACCCTGGCTCATAATTTAATCTCTTTGCTAATGTCTTACACAGACATTGAAGGAATTAGCACAAATAACATGATTTCTACCGCCTCAGTTTCGCGTCATGTTAACCTTGCATTCCACCGAACAATTGCTCACCAAGGGAGCCAGTTTGCCTCATGCGTATGCATTCATGCACAGGGACACGATATCCTCCATGCATAATGGTGGTAAAGCCTTCGGAGAGGGTGAGGTACGGGATGCAGGTCTCACTGGGAATTAGTCTTCCTGTAACAGACCGGCCGATCAACCATTTGATGCATTCTAGAGGTCCTCACTGTTGCTAAACATCCCCCTTCCGCTATAAATCATCATTCTGGTATTCCTCACTGCTGCTCTCGATGCTTAGTCTAGTTGCAGTCACTGTAGGTAAGCGAATCAGGATAGTGTTGGTCAAAATGTAAGCCAGTTTAATGTATTTTGTAATGTAACATCGTGTGTTCAAAGAGCACCGGCAGCTCCAGCTCACACCGCATCCACGAACAGCCAGCGGGAATCCTGTGAGCAGTCACGTAGCTGCCGGGCACAGGTGTAAATGTGCAATGAGGGCCCTGTATTATGCAAAGATTTGGCGGTGTCATTTTCAAATATACTGTAGCTCTAACAGAATCTAATACTAAACTCAACCCTGATTAGCTGACAACTCCATCACCTAAAATTCAAATGAGATGAGGCCCTTGAGAGGAGTCGATCCTGTTCAAATGCTGTCATCATGCACTGTTTACAGTTTGTGATTGCTCTGCTCTTTATTAATTAGACACACTCACACCAAGACATCACATTCTTTTTTTGGGGGGTGGGGGGGGGGCTGAGTGCAGGGCCACATTGTTGAACACAAGGCCTAACGTGACCCTACCTTTTGTCTGAATGTCCTTGGAGAAAATGATGTACACCACAACTTTACATTTAAAGCTGCAGCATCCACCTCTTCATCTTCAGACAGCAAAGTCTATGTTTTTAGCAGCGCCTTTGTTCCCATCAGAGGATCAACTTCAAAACACTCCACTGAAAACACAGTTTCGGACCACTGAATCGGTATGTGCGTTGTTCAGGTTAAATAAGACTAAGAGTCTATAGCCACACTGGCGGCTCTGTGAAACTACTACTACTGTCAATGCTAATGTCAGCATGCTAACATGCTCACACTGACACTGCTAACATGGTCACAAACCAAAGTATTGAACCAATTAAACCTGACCTGATGGTGCTAGACGAAGAGAGCACAATCCATCCAAGAAGTGTCAGACATATTTTACTCAATACCACAAATGTCAACCTTATGGTGGCACAAGAGGAAAAGTCAGGGATCACCAAAGAATCTAGTAGATGTACTTTCCTGGATAAGTAAAAAAAAAACTGACCAGCTGGTGGCGCTAGATGAAATGTTAGAGGATCACCAAAATCAATAGGCTTCATTGTCAGGGGGCTATGAACGTCAAAACAAAATTTCATGGCAATCCATGCAGCGGTTGTTGAGATACTTCGGTGTGGACTAAAGTGGTGGACCGACCCACAGACAGACTGACGTTGCCGTCCCTAAAGCCAAGCCCCGGAGAGGCTAAACGTTAATAGTGTATTTACCATTTAAACAAAATCAACATTCTTGATTCATTGGATAGGGCCCCTTTATGTGAATCAGTAACCTGCTAACCTACCCCTCCGCCCCCCACACTGTTGACGGTAAGAGGAGTAATCCATCGCTCCCCAAGACGCTAATTCTATCACGCGCCCCTGACCTCGACCTGAGCGTACGCTCACCAATGTCACCAAGATGGATCGGGAGAAAATGAGATGTAACAAAACAACAGGGACAGGAGGAGGGATGGAAGGCAGGGGGGGTTGGGTGGGGGTGTTGGGGTGGTTTGAGCTCGGCCGTCAATCTAGCTTGCTGCTCATGCCTGGCAATTATCGGGGTGGCTGGCCTTCATCATACAAGCCATCTCTACATGATGTGGTTATTAATGCGCTCGGTTATCGCGCCACACCGCCTGTCTACAGCCTTGTCTTCATTATGGCAGCAGAGCGATGGTGAATCCTGCGCAGGTCTGAATTGTCATATGTAAGAGAATGGAAAATTCATTTCAAGATTTGCATTTTGGAGACATTTTTTTTGTATGAAAGAAACATGTACACCTGATACACTAACAATGGGAATATGACATTAAATTAAGAAGTGTAGCATCCCTCTATGGCGCAGAGGAGATCAGCCATCCAGGATGTTGAGACAAGCTTTCACTCTCAGGTCCAGTTCCCCCCAGAGAGCTTTCCTGGACGTTCATGCTTGTCCAGGAACAGCTGGGGCCTGGGTGGGTGAAGCATGTTAATGGTGGCTAATTAGCCAGAGGTTAGTCATGTCCCAGCCATGTTCTCATTCAAAAAGGGTGACTGGACAACACCAGTGGGTGGATGACTTCTTTTGCGGTCCCTTGTTCTCCAGCAATAACTCCCAGGGGGCCATTCTGTACTGTCACTATGAAGCTGACGAAGAACGATTTGTTGCGTATTATTTGACTATAGTTGAGCATCAAGCACTTGTAACATAAGTGAATAAACAATGTGCATGTCTTCCTTAAAAGAAGAAAACCATGTTATGAATGAAATCATGGGTGTACTTTCATGTCAGATTGAATGGATAAAAGCCTCATTTCAAAGGATTCTGTTGTCATTTCTCAAGTTGCTCTAGTTTCAGTCCTCCCATACTCCAGAGAGATCCCCGTGACAAGCCTGGGGTGTGTGTATTGTCTTTTGAATACTAAATGACACAAGTACACACACTGGCACACACATTCACGCGTGCATGGCATCTGTGCAATCTAATACCGACGTTAACCTGGCGGTTGTTGGAGGGTGAAATCGGTCCTCGGCAGCTTTTCTGCCCTGATGAGCGTTCAAGGAAGGCGGTGAAGATGCAAGCACCTGTCATTTTCCAGGCAGTATACTCTACTCTGTTTATCTAGAATGCTGCTGTTAAATTGCCTGAAGTTATGGCCCTACCTGTTTTATGCCATAGCCATATGTGCATCTTGGCTTCGCGAGTATGGCACATCTCCACCTGGGTAAAGATTCATAGGGAAATGTACAGTATATCAAGTCAATTATTCAGCCATTTTGTTCTGAAGGTGAAGATTTCATTGATTGTGATAATTGGTGGCTTTGTCAGGTTTTTGGCTTTATTAACTGTTGGGGGTAAAGTCCAATCAATCCATTAAATCAGTTGCCATTTGTTTCTTTCCTCCTTTTCATAGTTTGTAAAACTGTTATGTACAAATCATAAATGTAGTGTATATAGAAATCACGCGTGGTGCCATTTTATCATTTAACAAATACATGTGTTGTTGTTTAAATTCATTTAATGGGATGGGATGGGACTTCTCGACAATTGTTGAATGGATTGCCATGGAATTGTGTACAAACATCTGTGGCCCCCAGAGGATGACTTGTTATAACTTGGGTGATCCCTTGACTTTCAATCTAGCGCCACCATCAGGTCAAACTGTGAGTTGGTCCAATACTTATCATACCTTCAAAACTAATGACATTATATATATTTATATAAGCCCCTTGAGGCAAATTGTGATATTGGGCTATATAAATAGAATTGTCTTGACTTGATTCCTGTGAACCTCAGCTGTACGTTGTTTAGTGCTAATTAGCAAATAGCATTTAGCTCAAAGTATCCTGACAGTAGACTGCTCACTGTGAGCGGGTTCTGTCACATTTCACAGTGTCATTCTATGTGTTATTAATATGAAACCCATTAGTGCAATTCAAACTTGGGATTTTAGATTTTTGTCTTCCTGTTTTATCAATTTGCAAATTAGGGATGGGGCGATATGTCGCTAGCATCTTTAAATGTATAAGGCCATTGTGAGTCATGCTGCAAATCAATGAGCAGAATAGCTTTATGGCAATATTGGATTTTTATGTCATTATCTCAGTAGGTCATTTGCTGGATTAGCCACTAACAGTCATCCCTTTAGCCATTAAGAGTTTATATGGTATTCTTTTCAAAAAATTACTAGATTATGATACATATCAACATAATATACCAGAGTATTTCATCCACATCTCCCACCCAAACTGCAAGGAAATGAAGATCTTTGGAAGTAAAACAAGAAATTAGCTCTGTTTGCATTTAGGAAATGATATCCAGGGAGATCCTCCTCTGAGAGCTATGTGTAAAACGAGTTGTTGGGCCCCTCATTGGCGGCTTGCCCAGGAAGCCCTTACCTTTAATTGGCCTCCCGTTTGTTTTGAGCTGCACCCACCCATTACGATCCCTCATAAACGTGGTGGTATAAAACCCAACTGCACCTGGCTGTCGAGAGAGAGCGAGTTCGAGATAGAGAGAGCTAGCTCTGCTGCTAATGTCATTAATCGCCCTGCAGGAAGGACCCCACATATTTCTCTTAGCTGTGGAAACCCTTATCTTTGAACACACACCTCAGCTCACCCGTAACCGATTTCAATTTGGCGTCTTCTCAAATGTCCTCCATCATGGCCACTAAACCGGGAAGCCAGCCAGGGGACGGCCGGTGGCGATAATGAAGGAAAAAGGTCACTTCCAGCAACAACTTGTTAATTGGATTTGAGTCTTTTCTCACCAATCAAACACTGTCCGTCAGGGATGTTTCGTGGTGTGAGTCTTCCCGGTTTGATTTTGTGACAACGTATCCCACGAATTCAATAGTTTTTGACATCCAAGCGGAGCGTAAAGCAAGGAGAGTCTTACCTGTTGTTTACGATATCAGTATCTTACCCGAGCGTGACACTTTTTACGCTTTACGTTTTTGTTTTGGAACACTAGTGCTTGCATGTCAGACAGTACATCATGAACGTTCCCGTCAAACCTCTGCTTAACTTACCTGCAACCCTTAATGGGTCATGTTGTTTTTAATATTGAGCTGTATGGCATATTCCAGAGTAGGTTTTTCGTCTCTTTTTCAAATATCGTACGTCTTTGCACGGAACTCTTCCTGTGAGGCGTATTTAGTCTCTAGACAGCTTTAACCTTGTAAGTTGTTGTTTTTGTATCCCAGGATAGAGGATGACTCGCATGTCACACATCATGGCTGTTCCCATCAAACCCCTGCTTGGCTCTTAAGTGCCTTTCAAGCATTCTCTCCTTGGTATTCCCATCATTATTGACAGACCTCAGACGGCTTCCTTAAAGACTCGACTGGCTTGTTTTCTCTCGGATTCTCAAGTGTGGTGCTGTAAAAAACTTTAAACAACTTTAAAGTGTCTGTGAGACCAAGAGGCACATTCTGAACAGTTCGTCTCCCTGACATTGTGAGTAAACTTGGCCTCGGCCTCTTGGGAATTACTGTGTTGGAGGGGAATGAAAGTGGCCTTAGAACTGGAGATATAAATTATGATTCTCCCTCTTTCACCACTGTTTTCGGGTGGCGGGGGGGGGGCGGTGGTAGAGGTGTATAATCCTCACAGGTAATTGATTTTCGGGAACGGTTGCAGAGGTAGGATGCTGCACTCCACAGCCAACGAGAGTTGACTCAGAGTTTATTGGGTTTATTTTTTTTGAAATGGGGGAAACTTTCCAGAGAAGTGTTTTGGTGCTCAGAGTTTCTTTATTGTCCTGCTGCATCTGGTAAACTTTCGGTCACACCATGTTACAGTCCCGGTGGGATTTTATTTGGGGGGAGGCGGGGCGCTGTGAGCTGCAGGAGGTAGCATTTGGCAGAAAAGTGGATGTGGCTGAACAAATCACTTCCAGAATCTGCAGTGTAAGACTTCTTAAGCAGTCCATGTATGAGGAATTCAAACCACTGTCCCCTGGTAGCCACCCTGTTTTTTTTTAATTCTATCCAGAATGAGAAACTCAACTGTGACTAATCTGAGATGATTATCACATTATTATTTTTGAGCTACTAACCAGGTTAAATTGTGTCTCTTTTTTTTCCCAGGATCTTTTTAGCACTGCTGACTGCTGTGACGAATGCTGATATGTGGTCAGTGGAGGAACAGTGAAGGAGCCAGAGGAATCCCGGTTTGATGTAGGTTCACCCATTTATCTGTTTCCCTTGCTTGACTTGAATTCGTGACCTGACTCTTGACTCTTTGTCCTGTTGCACGCCAGACGTTCTCAGGCACAATTCTGTTGCTGGCGAGATTTGAGGTGGGACCTTGTGCTTCTTTGTTTTGAAATCCGTATCATCCGTAAATCCACCCAGGATCAGGCAGGGACCAGTTTCTTATGTTAAACACATCATGTCAGCTGATGGTGGTTTTCAAAATAATAACTGCGTCTGAACGAAGTGGTTACAGTCAATACTCATCGGGTTATGTTGCATGTCATGCCAGCCTGCTAATTGTCAAACTGTTGGCTTAATGCTTGATCATGACGCGCGGAAATGTAAATATAGTGGAAAATAATGTTGCCTTCACTGTCACAACCTAACACCTGAGAGAAAATGACACTTGGGAAGCTCAGTCCTCCGTTCCAGTCATCAGTTTGGCTGCTGGTTTGTAGCTTCTTAGTAGTTTTGCCTATTTCACCTGATAGATTTCTGCATTTGTGTTATCTTATCTGTGCTCTTTTCCCTGGTTTGTAGTAGGCAGGGCTCAGCTGGAAAACATACTTTTTTTGCACACCAAAACACAGTGCGGCAGCATTTGACATCTGATGTGTTGTTTGTTTATGTTGGCGGGCTGCTGTCAATCAAATCTGATGAAAGCACACCCAAGCAGTCCTGAAGAAGTATTAGCTGAATTCACGAGTATTAAAGTGTTATTACATAAGATCTATGGATTTCTTTTCAATACTTTGAATGCTGCTTATACAGTCATGAATATTTAATGTTATTCAGAAAAAAACCCCAGGATTTTCAAATCACGCTTTGTGGGGCTTTAATTGTAGCTTATGGAGAGCAACGTGGGGCATGGTTGAGTGTTTTATAATGCCTCAACACACAGATGTAGTACTGATGTATTAATATAAAAACCAAAATGCATGCTAGAGCTAATACGTCAATAGCAAGTTAGCAGTGTTGCAAATCCCTGGTGAAGGATTTAGGGACGTTTTTGCCCTTAAATGCACCTGTCAGGCGGTGCTTAATCCTGAGTTGGGACAGCATCACCAGTCTGCCACTCCAAGCAGAGGAGGCGGGGTGTAAACGCAGCCTAAGAGGCTCAATTTAGGGCATGACAGGCACCCCTGCCAGTCGTTGTGCTTACCAGCTCGATTCTGGTAACGCACTCTCGGCGTTCCGTATTTTGAACGAACAATGGAGGTGGTGACGGCACTTGCTCGCTGTTGGGTTGAGGGTTTGAGGTTGCTCTAGGGACAAATTTAAGTTG